>NW_028134738.1:0-89118 GCF_964662115.1 Mustela nivalis | reverse complement strand
ATACCAGCAGAGAAGATTTCCTGAGGCACCCATCAGAACAAATCTCGTCTCCACAAGCAAACTTGTGCATGGAAGCTATGTCAAAAGCTGAGGAGAATACTTCAGGGTTTCGGTGCCACCGCCCCATTCCAAGGCACTCATGGACACAAACACACATCAGGACCCATCCTCAGGAAAGTCCATTTCAACTCAGCCACCCCGGTTGCTCCCGCAGATCCATTGGATCTAAACTGTCTTGTTGTGAGGAGACAATTGGAATGCGAGGCGGACGTCCCAGGCAACCATCCTCGAATGGTGCTCTGGAGTCATTCCATATGGGATGTTCTGGAGCTGTCCATCAGGTCAATTGTCCCGCAGAAGGAATCCTTGAAGGGGGGATCCCACATCGCCCAACGTGGAAAACCTCCATGGCCTCGAGATTCCGCTCCCTTCATGAAGGGGCCGTCATGCACAGAAACTACAACCTGAGCCAACGTCTGATCCTCGCTCTGACTTCAGATGCATGAGATATTGGTTCAGAATTGCAGGGGGTACCTGCCGTGCCCTCACCCTGAATCCGAAGTCTAGCTTGTGTTCTCAGTCTTCCATCCTCACTCTCCTGGCCCGAAGCCCTCAAGTTTGGCAATTCCGGACCGACAATGAAGCATTCTGCCTGCCCTCTAGAAAAAATATATTGCCTAATGAGCTGCCCAGGCAGCTTAAATGAGGATCAACCTACACGGCACTCGAATGTACCCAAGTTATATAGTCTAACCTGGGCACTAATGCACTGTCTGACACAACCTGAGCCCGGACCTTCTTACCAACACCCAGACAGCTGACGGCACCCTGAGCACATCAGACCCGCCATGGCCTTATGTCATCATCTCTTCCCTACCTCAGTTTTCAGGCTTCAGAACCTACACCCTATCTCCAATCACTGCCCAGGGGTGACTGTGATGCAGAAATCAGAACTCTTCCTGACCCATGGCAAGAAACCTTGTGGTTGGCATGTTGTCCAACATTCAGTGTAGAAGAAAACAGCATTCACCCTGATGCCCCACGTATTCCTGAGTGCGTCAAGAGCATAAACACGCATTGTGACCTCAGCGTGAGTCCTGTCCTCTAGTAAGTCCTCTCGGTGGCTGGACCATTAGATGTCATAATGGGCTTGACATGTCCCTAGGCCACAATTTTTAACCAGATTTCTGGTTATCCAGTCGCCCCTCCCCAGGGCTCTACTCTGGAATCCCTCATTTGGTGGAACATCTGAGGTTGAAAAACAAAGCGAAACAAATCCACAACAACAAAAAAACGGACTTCTTCCATCCTCAGAATAACTCCAAACTCTTTGGACGGTCCTGAACCCCCAGAGAGTAAGTCTCGTCCATTTCCCATGAAGTCACCCGGAAATTTTACGACCATGAGTGACACGATATCCAGAGACAAAAACTTGAGCAAGAGCCTCACATTCGCCCTTTTTTCATATCCTGAAGAGTTCTCCTCATGGTCTGTAGATCAATCCTGCCATACCTATGACCCGAAACATAAGCCGAGTTTGTGTTTTCAGACAACTGTCCAAACAGCTCTTGTCTACACACCCTACAGGCTCAGGCCCCTGGAGCCAAACCTGAGGACTGTACTTGCCCTCTCCAAGGGAAATGTATGTGCCCACACCAATGGCCACAACCCTACTGATAGGATAAACCTCCAAAGGCCCTGAGGCCATCCCAATAGTTGTGGCTTCCCAGGACAAACAGGGGCAATCTGAGCCCATCGGAGCACCAACCTGCACTCAGACCCGTAGACTGATGTCCCCAGAGGTAAAAACAAAAACGAACAGGCCCTTAGGCACTAATCGGATCCATTTCTTTGGTTTCCAGGCATCTCTCCTCAGAGGCCTGGATTTCAATACCAGCATATGGCTGTTTCTTGACTCACCCATCAGAATAAATCTCATCTACACATGGGAAACATGCACGTTGGAGCTGTGTCAAAGCCTCTGTTTAGGAGAACCCTTCAGGGCCCCAGTGCCACCGCTTCATTCCAAGGGCTCCATACACACAAACACATATTAGGACATATCCACTGGAGATTCCATTTCAACTCAGCCTCCTCGGTTGCTCCCCCACATCCAGCAGATCTAACCTGTCTTGCTGCTTGGAGACAATTGGAATGCGAGGTGGGCTACCCAGCCATCCATCCTTAGAACCCTGCTCGGGATCGTTGGCCTGTATCCAACCAACAGGTCTCAATTGTCCTGCAGAAGAATCTTTGCAGTTTGGAGCTTCTCACAACTCCCATCGTGGGAAAATCCCCATGGCCTCGTGATCCAACCCCCCTTCAAGAAGGGGCCATCAGGGACAGAAAGTCCAACTGGAGCGATCGTGTGATCCTTGCCCTGACTTCAGAGGCACGAGATCTCGATTGAGGTCTGTAGATTGTGCCTGCCATATCCTCACCCAGAAACCTAGGCCTAGCTTGGCTTCTCAGACTTCCGTCCTCAGACTACTGACCCACAAGCCCTCCAGTTTGGCAATCCAGAACTACAATGCCGCACTCTGGTGCCCTCCAGAAGAAAAACAATGCCCTCTGGGGATACCCAGAAACCCCAAATGAGGATCAACCTGCACGCCATTCGGCTGTACCCCAAATATAGGCTGACCTGGGCACTATTGCCCTTTCTGACCCAGCCTGAGCCTGGACCTCCTGGCCCCACCCAGACAGCTGGCCTCACACTGAGCACATCGGACCCGCCATGGCCTTAGGTTGTCATCTCTTCTCAACCTCGGTTTCCAGGCTTCAGAACCTAGACCTGATCCCCAATCACTGCCCTGTTTGAAAATGAGGCAGAAATCCGAACTCCTTCCCCATGGCAAGAAACCTTGTAGTAGGCATGTGTTCCAACGTTCATTGTCGTAGAAACCAGTGTGGCCCATGAGGCCCCGCCCATGCATGCGGGCCATATTGGTCACAAACACACATTGTGACCCTCAGCCTGAGCCCAGGCTTCACATAAGGCCTCTCAGTGGCTGGATGATGAGACAGCATATTGGGACTGCCATGCCCCTAGGCCCCAATTTTTAACCATAGTTCGGGTTGTCCCTTCACTCTTCCCCAGGGCTCTGCTTTGGAATTCCTCTTTTGGTGGGACACCTGAGGTAACAAACCTGAAAGGAGTCCTCCCATCCCACAGATTGATGAAAAACAATTGGGATCGGGCCAAATCCACAGAGAGAAAGATTCGTCCAGGGCCCATGAGGCTTCCCCAACATTCCACGGCCATCGCTGATACAAAATCCAGAGACAAAAGCCTGAGCAAGCGCGTCAGACTCGCTCATTCTTCATATTCTGAAGAGTTCTTCTCATGGATTGTAGATCGGGCGTGCCATACCTACGTCCCAAAACCTAAACTGAGTTTGTGTTTTCAGACTTCTGTCCTAAAGTCCTGGGCCACACTCCCTCCAGGCTGGGGCCCTGGAGCCACACATTAGGACTGCGCCCACCCAATCCATGGGAATTCTGCCCATTCCATTGTCAAAAATCGTACAAATTAGGAGAACCCACCAAAGTCCCTGTGGCCATCCCAGTAGTGTAGTTCGCCGGGACAAAAAAGGGCGGTTGATACCAGCTGAGCATCTACCTCCACTCATATCATAGATGGATGTCCCCAGAGAAGAAGATTGAACCAGACAGGACTAGAGGCCATTATCGGATCCATTGCTTTGGTTTACAGGCATGTCTCCTCAAAGCCTGGGTTCCAATACCAGCAGAGAGGATTTCCTGAGGCGCCCATCAGAACAAATCTCATCTCCACAAGGAAACTTGTGCATGGGAGCTATGTCAAAAGCTTAGGAGAATACTTCAGGGTTCCGGTGCCACCGCCCCATTCCAAGGCCCTCATGGACACAAACGCACATTAGGACCCATCCTCAGGAAAGTCCATTTCAACTCAGCCACCCCGGTTGCTCCCGCAGATCCATTGGATCTAAACTGTCTTGTTGTGAGGAGACAATTGGAATGCGAGGCGGACGTCCCAGGCAACCATGCTCGAATGGTGCTCTGGAGTTATTCCATATGGGATGTTCTGGAGCTGTCCAACAGGCCTCAATTGTCCCGCAGAAGGAATCCTTGAAGGGGGGATCCCACATCGCCCAACGTGGAAAACCTCCATGGCCTCGAGATTCCACTCCCTTCATGAAGGGGCCGTCATGCACAGAAACTCCAACCTGAGCCAACGTCTGATCCTCGCCCTGACTTCAGATGCATGAGATATTGGTTCAGAATTGCAGGGGGTACCTGCCGTGCCCTCACCCTGAATCCGAAGTCTAGCTTGTGTTCTCAGTCTTCCGTCCTCACTCTCCTGGCCCCGAAGCCCTCAAGCTTGGCAATTCCGGACCGACAAAGAAGCACACTGCCTGACCTCTAGAAAAAATATATTGCCTAATGAGCTGCCCAGGCAGCTTAAATGAGGATCAACCTACACGGCACTCGAATGTACCCAAGTTATATAGTCTAACCTGGGCACTAATGCACTGTCTGACACAACCTGAGCCCGGACCTCCTGACCAACACCCAGACAGCTGACGGCACACTGAGCACATCAGACCCGCCATGGCCTTAGTTCATCATCTCTTCCCTACCTCAGATTTCAGGCTTCAGAACCTAGACCTTATCTCGAATCACAGCCCAGGGGTGACTGCGATGCAGAAATATGAACTCTTCCTGACCCATGGCAAGAAACCTTGTGGTTGGCATGTTGTCCAACGTTCAGTGTAGGAGAAAATAGCATTCACCCTGAGGCCCCGCCCATTTTTGAGTGCGACGAGAGCATAAACACGCATTGTGACCTCAGTGTGAGTCCTGTCCTCTAGTAAATCCTCTCGGTGACTGCACCATTAGATGTCATAATGGGCTTGACCTGTCCCTATGCCCCAATTTTTAACCAGATTTCTTGTTGTCCAGTCGCCCCTCCCCAGGGCTCTACTCTGGAATCCCTCATTTGGTGGGACATCTGAGGTTGAAAAACAAAATAAACAAATCAACAACAACAAAAAAACGGACTTCTTCCATCCTCAGAATGACCCCAAACTCTTTGGACGGGGCCGAGCCCCCAGAGAGTAAGTCTCGTCCATTTCCCATGAAGTCACCCGGAAATTTTACGACCATGAGTGACACGATATCCAGAGACAAAAACTTGAGCAAGAGCCTCACACTCGCCCTTTTTTCATATCCTGAAGAGTTCTCCTCATGGTCTGTAGATCAGTCCTGCCATACCTATGACCCGAAACATAAGCCGAGTTTGTGTTTTCAGACAACTGTCCAAACAGCTCTTGTCTACACACCCTACAGGCTCAGGCCCCTGGAGCCAAACCTGAGGACTGTACTTGCCCCCTCCAAGGGAAATGTATGTGCCCACTCCAATGGCCACAACCCTACTGATAGGATAAACCTCGAAAGGCCCTGAGGCCATCCCAATAGTTGTGGCTTCCCAGGACAAACAGGGGCAATCTGAGCCCATCGGAGCACCAACCTGCACTCAGACCCGTAGACTGATGTCCCCAGAGGTAAAAACAAAAACGAACAGGCCCTTAGGCACTAATCGGATCCATTTCTTTGGTTTCCAGGCATCTCTCCTCAGAGGCCTGGATTTCAATACAAGCATATGGCTGTTTCTTGACTCACCCATCAGAATAAATCTCATCTACACATGGGAAACATGCACGTTGGAGCTGTGTCAAAGACTCTGTTTAGGAGAACCCTTCAGGGCCACAGTGCCACCGCTTCATTCCAAGGGCTCCATAGACACAAACACATATTAGGACATATCCACTGGAGATTCCATTTCAACTCAGCCTCCTCGGTTGCTCCCCCACATCCAGCAGATCTAACCTGTCTTGCTGCTTGGAGACAATTGGAATGCGAGGTGGGCTACCCAGCCATCCATCCTTAGAACCCTGCTCGGGATCGTTGGCCTGTATCCAACCAACAGGTCTCAATTGTCCTGCAGAAGAATCTTTGCAGTTTGGAGCTTCTCACAACTCCCATCGTGGGAAAATCCCCATGGCCTCGTGATCCAACCCCCCTTCAAGAAGGGGCCATCAGGGACAGAAATACCAACCTGAGCGATCGTCTGATCCTTGCCCTGACTTCAGATGCACGAGATCTCGATTGAGGTCTGTAGATTGTGCCTGCCATATCCTCACCCAGAAACCTAGGCCTAGCTTGGCTTCTCAGACTTCCGTCCTCAGACTACTGACCCACAAGCCCTCCAGTTTGGCAATCCAGAACTACAATGCCGCACTCTGGTGCCCTCCAGAAGAAAAACAATGCCCTCTGGGGATACCCAGAAACCCCAAATGAGGATCAACCTGCACGCCATTCGGCTGTACCCCAAATATAGGCTGACCTGGGCACTATTGCCCTTTCTGACCCAGCCTGAGCCTGGACCTCCTGGCCCCACCCAGACAGCTGGCCTCACACTGAGCACATCGGACCCGCCATGGCCTTAGGTTGTCATCTCTTCTCAACCTCGGTTTCCAGGCTTCAGAACCTAGACCTGATCCCCAATCACTGCCCTGTTTGAAAATGAGGCAGAAATCCGAACTCTTTCCCCATGGCAAGAAACCTTGTAGTAGGCATGTGTTCCAACGTTCATTGTCGTAGAAACCAGTGTGGCCCATGAGGCCCCGCCCATGCATGCGGGCCATATTGGTCACAAACACACATTGTGACCCTCAGCCTGAGCCCAGGCTTCACATAAGGCCTCTCAGTGGCTGGATGATGAGACAGCATATTGGGACTGCCATGCCCCTAGGCCCCAATTTTTAACCATAGTTCGGGTTGTCCCTTCACTCTTCCCCAGGGCTCTGCTTTGGAATTCCTCTTGTGGTGGGACACCTGAGGTAACAAACCTGAAAGGAGTCCTCCCATCCCACAGATTGATGAAAAACAATTGGGATCGGGCCAAATCCACAGAGAGAAAGATTCGTCCAGGGCCCATGAGGCTTCCCCAACATTCCACGGCCATCGCTGATACAAAATCCAGAGACAAAAGCCTGAGCAAGCGCGTCAGACTCGCTCATTCTTCATATTCTGAAGAGTTCTTCTCATGGATTGTAGATCGGGCGTGCCATACCTACGTCCCAAAACCTAAACTGAGTTTGTGTTTTCAGACTTCTGTCCTAAAGTCCTGGGCCACACTCCCTCCAGGCTGGGGCCCTGGAGCCACACATTAGGACTGCGCCCACCCAATCCATGGGAATTCTGCCCATTCCATTGTCAAAAATCGTACAAATTAGGAGAACCCACCAAAGTCCCTGTGGCCATCCCAGTAGTGTAGTTCGCCGGGACAAAAAAGGGCGGTTGATACCAGCTGAGCATCTACCTCCACTCATATCATAGATGGATGTCCCCAGAGAAGAAGATTGAACCAGACAGGACTAGAGGCCATTATCGGATCCATTGCTTTGGTTTACAGGCATGTCTCCTCAAAAGCCTGGGTTCCAATACCAGCAGAGAGGATTTCCTGAGGCGCCCATCAGAACAAATCTCATCTCCACAAGGAAACTTGTGCATGGGAGCTATGTCAAAAGCTTAGGAGAATACTTCAGGGTTCCGGTGCCACCGCCCCATTCCAAGGCCCTCATGGACACAAACGCACATTAGGACCCATCCTCAGGAAAGTCCATTTCAACTCAGCCACCCCGGTTGCTCCCGCAGATCCATTGGATCTAAACTGTCTTGTTGTGAGGAGACAATTGGAATGCGAGGCGGACGTCCCAGGCAACCATGCTCGAATGGTGCTCTGGAGTTATTCCATATGGGATGTTCTGGAGCTGTCCAACAGGCCTCAATTGTCCCGCAGAAGGAATCCTTGAAGGGGGGATCCCACATCGCCCAACGTGGAAAACCTCCATGGCCTCGAGATTCCACTCCCTTCATGAAGGGGCCGTCATGCACAGAAACTCCAACCTGAGCCAACGTCTGATCCTCGCCCTGACTTCAGATGCATGAGATATTGGTTCAGAATTGCAGGGGGTACCTGCCGTGCCCTCACCCTGAATCCGAAGTCTAGCTTGTGTTCTCAGTCTTCCGTCCTCACTCTCCTGGCCCCGAAGCCCTCAAGCTTGGCAATTCCGGACCGACAAAGAAGCACACTGCCTGACCTCTAGAAAAAATATATTGCCTAATGAGCTGCCCAGGCAGCTTAAATGAGGATCAACCTACACGGCACTCGAATGTACCCAAGTTATATAGTCTAACCTGGGCACTAATGCACTGTCTGACACAACCTGAGCCCGGACCTCCTGACCAACACCCAGACAGCTGACGGCACACTGAGCACATCAGACCCGCCATGGCCTTAGTTCATCATCTCTTCCCTACCTCAGATTTCAGGCTTCAGAACCTAGACCTTATCTCCAATCACAGCCCAGGGGTGACTGCGATGCAGAAATATGAACTCTTCCTGACCCATGGCAAGAAACCTTGTGGTTGGCATGTTGTCCAACGTTCAGTGTAGGAGAAAATAGCATTCACCCTGAGGCCCCGCCCATTTTTGAGTGCGACGAGAGCATAAACACGCATTGTGACCTCAGCGTGAGTCCTGTCCTCTAGTAAATCCTCTCGGTGACGGCACCATTAGATGTCATAATGGGCTTGACCTGTCCCTATGCCCCAATTTTTAACCAGATTTCTTGTTGTCCAGTCGCCCCTCCCCAGGGCTCTACTCTGGAATCCCTCATTTGGTGGGACATCTGAGGTTGAAAAACAAAATAAACAAATCAACAACAACAAAAAAACGGACTTCTTCCATCCTCAGAATGACCCCAAACTCTTTGGACGGGGCCGAGCCCCCAGAGAGTAAGTCTCGTCCATTTCCCATGAAGTCACCCGGAAATTTTACGACCATGAGTGACACGATATCCAGAGACAAAAACTTGAGCAAGAGCCTCACACTCGCCCTTTTTTCATATCCTGAAGAGTTCTCCTCATGGTCTGTAGATCAGTCCTGCCATACCTATGACCCGAAACATAAGCCGAGTTTGTGTTTTCAGACAACTGTCCAAACAGCTCTTGTCTACACACCCTACAGGCTCAGGCCCCTGGAGCCAAACCTGAGGACTGTACTTGCCCCCTCCAAGGGAAATGTATGTGCCCACTCCAATGGCCACAACCCTACTGATAGGATAAACCTCGAAAGGCCCTGAGGCCATCCCAATAGTTGTGGCTTCCCAGGACAAACAGGGGCAATCTGAGCCCATCGGAGCACCAACCTGCACTCAGACCCGTAGACTGATGTCCCCAGAGGTAAAAACAAAAACGAACAGGCCCTTAGGCACTAATCGGATCCATTTCTTTGGTTTCCAGGCATCTCTCCTCAGAGGCCTGGATTTCAATACAAGCATATGGCTGTTTCTTGACTCACCCATCAGAATAAATCTCATCTACACATGGGAAACATGCACGTTGGAGCTGTGTCAAAGACTCTGTTTAGGAGAACCCTTCAGGGCCACAGTGCCACCGCTTCATTCCAAGGGCTCCATAGACACAAACACATATTAGGACATATCCACTGGAGATTCCATTTCAACTCAGCCTCCTCGGTTGCTCCCCCACATCCAGCAGATCTAACCT
Source organism: Mustela nivalis (assembly GCF_964662115.1). Classification (NCBI taxonomy): domain Eukaryota; kingdom Metazoa; phylum Chordata; class Mammalia; order Carnivora; family Mustelidae; genus Mustela; species Mustela nivalis. The sequence goes on along the minus strand of NW_028134738.1, from coordinate 79,500 downwards.
GTCTTGCTGCTTGGAGACAATTGGAATGCGAGGTGGGCTACCCAGCCATCCATCCTTAGAACCCTGCTCGGGATCGTTGGCCTGTATCCAACCAACAGGTCTCAATTGTCCTGCAGAAGAATCTTTGCAGTTTGGAGCTTCTCACAACTCCCATCGTGGGAAAATCCCCATGGCCTCGTGATCCAACCCCCCTTCAAGAAGGGGCCATCAGGGACAGAAATACCAACCTGAGCGATCGTCTGATCCTTGCCCTGACTTCAGATGCACGAGATCTCGATTGAGGTCTGTAGATTGTGCCTGCCATATCCTCACCCAGAAACCTAGGCCTAGCTTGGCTTCTCAGACTTCCGTCCTCAGACTACTGACCCACAAGCCCTCCAGTTTGGCAATCCAGAACTACAATGCCGCACTCTGGTGCCCTCCAGAAGAAAAACAATGCCCTCTGGGGATACCCAGAAACCCCAAATGAGGATCAACCTGCACGCCATTCGGCTGTACCCCAAATATAGGCTGACCTGGGCACTATTGCCCTTTCTGACCCAGCCTGAGCCTGGACCTCCTGGCCCCACCCAGACAGCTGGCCTCACACTGAGCACATCGGACCCGCCATGGCCTTAGGTTGTCATCTCTTCTCAACCTCGGTTTCCAGGCTTCAGAACCTAGACCTGATCCCCAATCACTGCCCTGTTTGAAAATGAGGCAGAAATCCGAACTCTTTCCCCATGGCAAGAAACCTTGTAGTAGGCATGTGTTCCAACGTTCATTGTCGTAGAAACCAGTGTGGCCCATGAGGCCCCGCCCATGCATGCGGGCCATATTGGTCACAAACACACATTGTGACCCTCAGCCTGAGCCCAGGCTTCACATAAGGCCTCTCAGTGGCTGGATGATGAGACAGCATATTGGGACTGCCATGCCCCTAGGCCCCAATTTTTAACCATAGTTCGGGTTGTCCCTTCACTCTTCCCCAGGGCTCTGCTTTGGAATTCCTCTTGTGGTGGGACACCTGAGGTAACAAACCTGAAAGGAGTCCTCCCATCCCACAGATTGATGAAAAACAATTGGGATCGGGCCAAATCCACAGAGAGAAAGATTCGTCCAGGGCCCATGAGGCTTCCCCAACATTCCACGGCCATCGCTGATACAAAATCCAGAGACAAAAGCCTGAGCAAGCGCGTCAGACTCGCTCATTCTTCATATTCTGAAGAGTTCTTCTCATGGATTGTAGATCGGGCGTGCCATACCTACGTCCCAAAACCTAAACTGAGTTTGTGTTTTCAGACTTCTGTCCTAAAGTCCTGGGCCACACTCCCTCCAGGCTGGGGCCCTGGAGCCACACATTAGGACTGCGCCCACCCAATCCATGGGAATTCTGCCCATTCCATTGTCAAAAATCGTACAAATTAGGAGAACCCACCAAAGTCCCTGTGGCCATCCCAGTAGTGTAGTTCGCCGGGACAAAAAAGGGCGGTTGATACCAGCTGAGCATCTACCTCCACTCATATCATAGATGGATGTCCCCAGAGAAGAAGATTGAACCAGACAGGACTAGAGGCCATTATCGGATCCATTGCTTTGGTTTACAGGCATGTCTCCTCAAAAGCCTGGGTTCCAATACCAGCAGAGAGGATTTCCTGAGGCGCCCATCAGAACAAATCTCATCTCCACAAGGAAACTTGTGCATGGGAGCTATGTCAAAAGCTTAGGAGAATACTTCAGGGTTCCGGTGCCACCGCCCCATTCCAAGGCCCTCATGGACACAAACGCACATTAGGACCCATCCTCAGGAAAGTCCATTTCAACTCAGCCACCCCGGTTGCTCCCGCAGATCCATTGGATCTAAACTGTCTTGTTGTGAGGAGACAATTGGAATGCGAGGCGGACGTCCCAGGCAACCATGCTCGAATGGTGCTCTGGAGTTATTCCATATGGGATGTTCTGGAGCTGTCCAACAGGCCTCAATTGTCCCGCAGAAGGAATCCTTGAAGGGGGGATCCCACATCGCCCAACGTGGAAAACCTCCATGGCCTCGAGATTCCACTCCCTTCATGAAGGGGCCGTCATGCACAGAAACTCCAACCTGAGCCAACGTCTGATCCTCGCCCTGACTTCAGATGCATGAGATATTGGTTCAGAATTGCAGGGGGTACCTGCCGTGCCCTCACCCTGAATCCGAAGTCTAGCTTGTGTTCTCAGTCTTCCGTCCTCACTCTCCTGGCCCCGAAGCCCTCAAGCTTGGCAATTCCGGACCGACAAAGAAGCACACTGCCTGACCTCTAGAAAAAATATATTGCCTAATGAGCTGCCCAGGCAGCTTAAATGAGGATCAACCTACACGGCACTCGAATGTACCCAAGTTATATAGTCTAACCTGGGCACTAATGCACTGTCTGACACAACCTGAGCCCGGACCTCCTGACCAACACCCAGACAGCTGACGGCACACTGAGCACATCAGACCCGCCATGGCCTTAGTTCATCATCTCTTCCCTACCTCAGATTTCAGGCTTCAGAACCTAGACCTTATCTCCAATCACAGCCCAGGGGTGACTGCGATGCAGAAATATGAACTCTTCCTGACCCATGGCAAGAAACCTTGTGGTTGGCATGTTGTCCAACGTTCAGTGTAGGAGAAAATAGCATTCACCCTGAGGCCCCGCCCATTTTTGAGTGCGACGAGAGCATAAACACGCATTGTGACCTCAGCGTGAGTCCTGTCCTCTAGTAAATCCTCTCGGTGACGGCACCATTAGATGTCATAATGGGCTTGACCTGTCCCTATGCCCCAATTTTTAACCAGATTTCTTGTTGTCCAGTCGCCCCTCCCCAGGGCTCTACTCTGGAATCCCTCATTTGGTGGGACATCTGAGGTTGAAAAACAAAATAAACAAATCAACAACAACAAAAAAACGGACTTCTTCCATCCTCAGAATGACCCCAAACTCTTTGGACGGGGCCGAGCCCCCAGAGAGTAAGTCTCGTCCATTTCCCATGAAGTCACCCGGAAATTTTACGACCATGAGTGACACGATATCCAGAGACAAAAACTTGAGCAAGAGCCTCACACTCGCCCTTTTTTCATATCCTGAAGAGTTCTCCTCATGGTCTGTAGATCAGTCCTGCCATACCTATGACCCGAAACATAAGCCGAGTTTGTGTTTTCAGACAACTGTCCAAACAGCTCTTGTCTACACACCCTACAGGCTCAGGCCCCTGGAGCCAAACCTGAGGACTGTACTTGCCCCCTCCAAGGGAAATGTATGTGCCCACTCCAATGGCCACAACCCTACTGATAGGATAAACCTCGAAAGGCCCTGAGGCCATCCCAATAGTTGTGGCTTCCCAGGACAAACAGGGGCAATCTGAGCCCATCGGAGCACCAACCTGCACTCAGACCCGTAGACTGATGTCCCCAGAGGTAAAAACAAAAACGAACAGGCCCTTAGGCACTAATCGGATCCATTTCTTTGGTTTCCAGGCATCTCTCCTCAGAGGCCTGGATTTCAATACAAGCATATGGCTGTTTCTTGACTCACCCATCAGAATAAATCTAATCTACACATGGGAAACATGCACGTTGGAGCTGTGTCAAAGACACTGTTTAAAGAACCCTTCAGGGCCACAGTGCCACCGCTTCATTCCAAGGGCTCCATACACACAAACACATATTAGGACATATCCACTGGAGATTCCATTTCAACTCAGCCTCCTCGGTCGCTCCCCCACATCCAGCAGATCTAACCTGTCTTGTTGCTTGGAGACAATTGGAATGCGAGGTGGGCTACCCAGCCATCCATCCTTAGAACCCTGCTCGGGATTGTTGGCCTGTATCCAAGCAACAGGTCTCAATTGTCCTGCAGAAGAATCTTTGCAGTTTGGAGCTTCTCACAACTCCCATCGTGGGAAAATCCCCATGGCCACATGATCCAACCCCACTTCAAGAAGGGGCCATCAGAAACAGAAATACCAACCTGAGCGATCGTCTGATCCTTGCCCTGACTTCAGATGCACGAGATCTCGATTGAGTTCGGTAGATTGTGCCTACCATATCCTCACCCAGAAACCTAGGCCTAGCTTGGCTTCTCAGACTTCCGTCCTCAGACTACTGACCCACAAGCCCTCCGGTTTGGCAATCCAGAACTACAAAGCCGCACTCTGGTGCCCTCCAGAAGAAAAACATTGCCCTCTGGGGATACCCAGAAACCCCAAATGAGGATCAACCTGCACGCCATTAGGCTGTACCCCAAATATAGGCTGACCTGGGCACTATTGCCCTTTCTGACCCAGCCTGAGCCTGGACCTCCTGGCCGCACCCAGACAGCTGGCCTCACACTGAGCACATCGGACCCGCCATGGCCTTAGGTTGTCATCTCTTCTCAACCTCGGTTTCCAGGCTTCAGAACCTAGACCTGATCCCCAATCACTGCCCTGTTTGAAATGAGGCAGAAATCCGAACTCTTTCCCCATGGCAAGAAACCTTGTGGTAGGCATGTGTTCCAACGTTCATTGTAGTAGAAACCAGTGTGGTCCATGAGGCCCCGCCCATGCTTGCGGGCCATATTGGTCACAAACACATATTGTGACCCTCAGCCTGAGCCCAGGCTTCACAGAAGGCCTCTCAGTGGCTGGATGATGAGACAGAATATTGGGCCTGCCATGCCCCTAGGCACCAATTTTTAACCATAGTTCGGGTTGTCCCTTCACTCTTCCCCAGGGCTCTGCTTTGGAATTCCTCTTTTGGTGGGACACCTGAGGTAACAAACCTGAAAGGAGTCCTCCCATCCCACAGATTGACGAAAAACAATTGGGATTGGGCCAAATCAACAGAGAGAAAGATTCGTCCAGGGCCCATGAGGCTTCCTCAACATTCCACGGCCATCGCTGATTCAAAATCCAGAGAAAAATGCCTGAACAAGCGCGTCAGACTCGCTCATTCTTCATATTCTGAAGAGTTCTTCTCATGGATTGTAGATCGGGCGTGCCATACCTACGTCCCCAAACCTAAGCTGAGTTTGTGTTTTCAGACTTCTGTCCTCAAAGTCCTGGGCCACACCCCCTCCAGGCTGGGGCCCTGGAGCCACACATTAGGACTGCGCCCACCCAATCCATGGGAATTATGCCCATTCCATTGTCAAAAATCGTACAAATTAGGAGAACCCACCAAAGTCCCTGAGGCCATCCCAGTAGTGAAGTTCGCCGGGACAATAAAGGGCGGTTGATAACAGCTGAGCATCTACCTCCACTCATACCATAGATGGATGTCCCCAGAGAAGAAGATTGAACCAGACAGGACCCGAGGCCATTATCGGATCCATTGCTTTGGTTTACAGGCATGTCTCCTCTAAAGCCTGGGTTCCAATACCAGCAGAGAGGATTTCCTGAGGCGCCCATCAGAACAAATCTCATCTCCACAAGGAAACTTGTGCATGGGAGCTATGTAAAAGCTTAGGAGAATACTTCAGGGTTCCGGTGCCACCGCCCCATTCCAAGGCCCTCATGGACACAAACACACATTAGGACCCATCCTCAGGAAAGTCCATTTCAAATCAGCCACCCCGGTTGCTCCCACAGATCCATGAGATCTAAACTGTCTTGTTGAGAGGAGACAATTGGAATGCGAGGCGGACGTCCCAGGCAACCATCCTCGAATGGTGCTCTGGAGTCATTCCATATGGGATGTCCTGGAGCTGTCCAACAGGTCTCAATTGTCCCGCAGAAGGAATCCTTGAAGGGGGGATCCCACATCTCCCAACGTGGAAAACCTCCATGGCCTCAAGATTCCGCTCCCTTCATGAAGGGGCCGTCATGCACAGAAACTCCAACCTGAGCCAACCTCTGATCCTCGCCCTGACTTCAGATGCATGAGATATTGGTTCAGAATTGCAGGGGGTACCTGCCGTGCCCTCACCCTGAATCCGAAGTCTAGCTTGTGTTCTCAGTCTTCCGTCCTCACTCTCCTGGCCCAGACGCCCTCAAGTTTGGGAATTCCGGACAGACAATGAAGCACTCTGCCTGCCCTCTAGAAAAAATATATTGCCTAATGAGCTGCCCAGGCAGCTTAAATGAGGATCAACCTACACGGCACTCGAATGTACCCAAGTTATATAGTCTAACCTGGGCACTAATGCACTGTCTGACACAACCTGAGCCCGGACCTTCTGACCAAAACCCAGACAGCTGACGGCACACTGAGCACATCATACCCTCCATGGCCTTAGTTCATCATCTCTTCCCTACCTCAGTTTTCAGGCTTCAGACCTACACCTTGTCTCCAATCACTGCCCAGGGGTGCCTGTGATGCAGAAATCTGAACACTTCCTGACCCATGGCAAGAAACCATGTGGTTGGCATTTTGTCCAAAGTTCAGTATAGGAGAAAACAGCATTCACCCTGAGGCACCACCCATTCTTGAGTGCGACGGGAGCATAAACACGCATTGTGACCTCAGCGTGAGTCCTGTCCTCTAGTAAGTCCTCTCGGTGGCTGGACCATTAGATATCATAATGGGCTTGACATGTCCCTAGGCCCCAATTTTTAACCAGATTTCTGGTTGTCCAGTCGCCCCTCCCCAGGGCTCTACTCTGGAATCCCTCATTTGGTGGGACATCTGAGGATGAAAAATAAAACGAAACAAATCAACAACAACAACAAAACGGATTCTTCCATCCTCAGAATGACCCCAAACTCTTTGGATGGGGCCGAACCCCCAGAGAGTAAGTCTCGTCCATTTCCCATGAAGTCACCCGGAAATTTTACGACCATGAGTGACACGATATCCAGAGACAAAAACTTGAGCAAGAGCCTCACACTCGCCCTTTTTTCATATCCTGAAGAGTTCTCCTCATGGTCTGTAGATCAGTCCTGCCATACCTATGACCCGAAACATAAGGCGAGTTTGTGTTTTCAGACAACTGTCCAAACAGCTCTAGCCTACACACCCTACAGGCTCAGGCCCCTGGAGACAAACCTGAGGACTGTACTTGCCTTCTCCAAGGGAAATGTATGTGCCCATTCCAATGGCCACAACCCTACTAATAGGATAAACATCCAAAGGCCCTGAGGCCATCCCAATAGTTGTGGCTTCCCAGGACAAACAGGGGCAATCTGAGCCCATCGGAGCTCCAACCTGCACTCAGACCCGTAGACTGATGTCCCCAAAGGTAAAAACAAAAACGAACAGGCCCTTAGGCACTAATCAGATCCATTTCTTTGGTTTCCAGGCATCTCTCCTCAGAGGCCTGGATTTCCAAACCAGCATATGGCTGTTTCTTGACTCACCCATCAGAATAAATCTCATCTACACATGGGAAACATGCACGTTGGAGCTGTGTCAAAGCCTCTGTTTAGGAGTACCCTTCAGGGCCCCAGTGCCACCGCTTCATTCCAAGGGCTCCATACACACAAACACATATTAGGACATATCCACTGGAGATTCCATTTCAACTCAGCCTCCTCGGTTGCTCCCCCACATCCAGCAGATCTAACCTGTCTTGTTGCTTGGAGACAATTGGAATGCGAGGTGGGCTACCCAGCCATCCATCCTTAGAAGCCTGCTCGGAATCGTTGGCCTGGAGCCAACCAACAGGTCTCAATTGTCCTGCAGAAGAATCTTTGCAGTTTGGAGCTTCTCACAACTCCCATCGTGGGAAAATCCCCATGGCCTCGTGATCCAACCCCCCTTCAAGAAGGGGCCATCAGGGACAGAAAGTCCAACCTGAGCGATCGTCTGATCCTTGCCCTGACTTCAGATGCACGAGATCTCGATTGAGGTCTGTAGATTGTGCCTGCCATATCCTCACCCAGAAACCTAGGCCTAGCTTGGCTTCTCAGACTTCAGTCCTCAGACTACTGACCCACAAGCCCTCCAGTTTGGCAATCCAGAACTACAATGCCGCACTCTGCCTGCCCTCCAGAAGAAAAACATTGCCCTCTTGGGCCACCCAGAAACCACAAATGAGGATCAACCTGCACGCCATTCAGCTGTGCCCCAAATATATAGGCTGACCTGGGCACTATTGCCCTTTCTGACCCAGCCTGAGCCTGGACCTCCTGGCCCCACCCAGACAGCTGGCCTCACACTGAGCACATCGGACCCGCCATGGCCTTAGGTTGTCATCTCTTCTCAACCTCGGTTTCCAGGCTTCAGAACCTAGACCCGTTCCCCAATCACTGCCCTGGTTTGAAAATGAGGCAGAAATCAGAACTCTTTCCCCATGGCAAGAAACCTTGTGGTTGGCATGTGGTCCAACGTTCAGTGTAGTAGAAACCAGTGTGGCCCATGAGGCCCCGCCCATGCTTGCGGGCCACATTGGTCACAAACACACATTGTGACCCTCAGCCTGAGCCCAGGCTTCACTTAAGGCCTCTCAGTGGCTGGATGAAGAGACAGCATATTGGGCCTGCCATGCCCCTAGGCCCCAATTTTTAACCATAGTTCGGGTTGTCCCTTCACTCTTCCCCAGGGCTCTGCTTTGGAATTCCTCTTTTGGTGGGACACCTGAGGTAACAAACCTGAAAGGAGTCCTCCCATCCCACAGATTGACGAAAAACAATTGGGATCGGGCCAAATCCACAGAGAGAAAGATTCGTCCATGGCTAATGAGGCTTCTGCAATATTCCCCGGCCATCGCTGATACAAAATCCAGAGACAAAAGCCTGAACAAACGCCTCAGACTCGCTCAGTCCTCATATTCTGAAGAGTTCTTCTCATTGTTTGTAGATCGGGCGTGCCATACCTACGTCCGCAAACCTAAGCTGAGTTTGTGTTTTCAGACTTCTGTCCTCAAAGTCCTGGGCAACACTCCCTCCAGGCTGGGGCCCCTGGAGCCACACATTAGGACTGCGCCCACCCAATCCATGGGAATTCTGCCCATTCCATTGTCAAAAATCGTACTAATTAGGAGAACCCACCAAAGTCCCTGAGGCCATCCCAATAGTGTAGTTCGCCGGGACAAAAAAGGGCGGTTGATACCAGCTGAGCATCTACATCCACTCATACCATAGATGGATGTCCCCAGAGAAGAAGATTGAACCAGACAGGACCCGAGGCCATTATCGGATCCATTGCTTTGGTTTACAGGCATGTCTCCTCAAAAGCCTGGGTTCCAATACCAGGAGAGAAAATTTTCTGAGGCACCCATCAGAACAAATTTCGTCTCCAAAAGCAAACTTGTGCATGGAAGCTATGTCAAAAGCTTAGGAGAATACTTCAGGGTTCCGGTGCCACCGCCCCATTCCAAGGCCCTCATGGACACAAACACACATTAGGACCCATCCTCAGGAAAGTCCATTTCAACTCAGCCACCCCGGTTGCTCCCGCAGATCCAATGGATCTAAACTGTCTTGTTGTGAGGAGACAATTGGAATGCGAGGCGGACGTCCCAGGCAAACATCCTCCAATGGTGCTCTGGAGTCATTCCATATGGGATGTTCTGGAGCTGTCCATCAGGTCTCAATTGTCCCGCAGAAGGAATCCTTGAAGGGGGGATCCCACATCTCCCAACGTGGAAAACCTCCATGGCCTCAAGATTCCGCTCCCTTCATGAAGGGGCCGTCATGCACAGAAACCCAACCTGAGCCAACGTCTGATCCTCGCCCTGACTTCAGATGCATGAGATATTGGTTCAGAATTGCAGGGGGTACCTGCCGTGCCCTCACCCTGAATCCGAAGTCTAGCTTGTGTTCTCAGTCTTCCGTCGTCACTCTCCTGGCCCCGACGCCCTCAAGTTTGGCAATTCCGGAGAGACAATGAAGCACTCTGCCTGCCCTCTAGAAAAAATATATTGCCTAATGAGCTGCCCAGGCAGCTTAAATGAGGATCAACCTACACGGCACTCGAATGTACCCAAGTTATATAGTCTAACCTGGGCACTAATGCACTGTCTGACACAACCTGAGCCCGGACCTCCTGACCAACACCCAGACAGCTGATGGCACACTGAGCACATCAGACCCGCCATGGCCTTAGTTCATCATCTCTTCCCTACCTCAGTTTTCAGGCTTCAGAACCTAGACCTTATCTCCAATCAATGCCCAGGGGTGACTGTGATGCAGAAATCAGAACTCTTCCTGACCCATGGCAAGAAACCTTCTGGTTGGCTTGTTGTCCAACGTTCAGTGTAGGAGAAAACAGCATTCACCCTGAGGCCCCGCCCATTCTTGAGTGCGACGAGAGCATAAACACGCATTGTGACCTCAGCGTGAGTCCTGTCCTCTAGTAAGTCCTCTCGGTAGCTGGACCATTAGATGTCATAATGGGCTTGACATGTCCCTTGGCCCCAATTTTTAACCAGATTTCTGGTTGTCCAGTCGCCCCTCCCCAGGGCTCTACTCTGGAATCCCTCATTTGGTGGGACATCTGAGGTTGAAAAACAAAACAAAACAAATAAACAACAACAACAAAACAGACTTCTTCCATCCTCAGAATGACCCCAAACTCTTTGGACGGGGCCGAACCCCCAGAGCGTAAGTCTCGTCCATTTCCCATGAAGTCACCCGGAAATTTTACGACCATGAGTGACACGGTATCCAGAGACAAAAACTTGAGCAAGAGCCTCACACTCGCCCTTTTTTCATATCCTGAAGAGTTCTCCTCATGGTCTGTAGATCAATCCTGCCATACCTATGACCCGAAACATAAGCCGAGTTTGTGTTTTCAGACAACTGTCCAAACAGCTCTGGCCTACACACCCTACCGGCTCAGGCCCCTGGAGACAAACCTGAGGACTGTACTTGCCTTCTCCAAGGGAAATATATGTGCCCATTCCAATGGCCACAACCCTACTAATAGCATAAACCTCCAAAGGCCCTGAGGCCATCCCAATAGTTGTGGCTTCCCAGGACAAACAGGGGCAATCTGAGCCCATCGGAGCACCAACCTGCACTCAGACCCGTAGACGGATGTCCCCAGAGGTAAAAACAAAAACGAACAAGCCCTTAGGCACTAATTGGATCCATTTCTTTGGTTTCCAGGCATCTCTCCTCAGAGGCCTGGATTTCCATACCAGCATATGGCTGTTTCTTGACTCACCCATCAGAATAAATCTCATCTACACATGGGAAACATGCACGTTGGAGCTGTGTCAAAGCCTCTGTTTAGGAGAACCCTTCAGGGCCCCAGTGCCACCGCTTCATTCCAAGGGCTCCATACACACAAACACATATTAGGACATATCCACTGGAGATTCCATTTCAACTCAGCCTCCTCGGTTGCTCCCCCACATCCAGCAGATCTAACCTGTCTTGTTGCTTGGAGACAATTGGAATGCGAGGTGGGCTACCCAGCCATCCATCCTTAGAACTCTGCTCGGAATCGTTGGCCTGGAGCCAACGAACAGGTCTCAATTGTCCTGCAGAAGAATCTTTGCAGTTTGGAGCTTCTCACAACTCCCATCGTGGGAAAACACCCATGGCCTCGTGATCCAACCCCCCTTCAAGAAGGGGCCATCAGGGACAGAAAGTCCAACCTGAGCGATCGTGTGATCCTTGCCCTGACTTCAGATGCACGAGATCTCGATTGAGGTCTGTAGATTGTGCCTGCCATATCCTCACCCAGAAACCTAGGCCTAGCTTGGCTTCTCAGACTTCAGTCCTCAGACTACTGACCCACAAGCCCTCCAGTTTGGCAATCCAGAACTACAATGCCGCACTCTGCCTGCCCTCCAGAAGAAAAACATTGCCCTCTTGGGCCACCCAGAAACCACAAATGAGGATCAACCTGCACGCCATTCGGAAGTACCCCAAATATATAGGCTGACCTGGGCACTATTGCCCTTTCTGACCCAGCCTGAGCCTGGACCTCCTGGCCCCACCCAGACAGCTGGCCTCACACTGAGCACATCGGACCCGCCATGGCCTTAGGTTGTCATCTCTTCTCAACCTCGGTTTCCAGGCTTCAGAACCTAGACCCGATCCCCAATCACTGCCCTGGTTTGAAAATGAGGCAGAAATCAGAACTCTTTCCCCATGGCAAGAAACCTTGTGGTTGGCATGTGGTCCAACGTTCAGTGTAGTAGAAACCAGTGTGGCCCATGAGGCCCCGCCCATGCTTGCGGGCCACATTGGTCACAAACACACATTGTGACCCTCAGCCTGAGCCCAGGCTTCACAGAAGGTCTCTCAGTGGCTGGATGAAGAGACAGCATATTGGGCCTGCCATGCCCCTAGGCCCCAATTTTTAACCATAGTTCGGGTTGTCCCTTCACTCTTCCCCAGGGCTCTGCTTTGGAATTCCTCTTTTGGTGGGACACCTGAGGTAACAAACCTGAAAGGAGTCCTCCCATCCCACAGAGTGACGAAAATCTATTGGGATCGGTCCAAATCCACAGAGAAAGATTTGTCCATGGCCCATGAGGCTTCCCCAACATTCCACGGCCATCGCTGATACAAAATCCAGAGACAAAAGCCTGAGCAAGCGCGTCAGACTCGCTCATTCTTCATATTCTGAAGAGTTCTTCTCATGGTTTGTAGATCGGGCGTGCCATACCTACGTCCCCAAACCTAAGCTGAGTTTGTGTTTTCAGACTTCTGTCCTCAAAGTCCTGGGCCACACTCCCTCCAGGCTGGGGCCCCTGGAGCCACACATTAGGACTGCGCCCACCCAATCCATGGGAATTCTGCCCATTCCATTGTCAAAAATCATACAATTAGATGAACCCACCAAAGTCCCTGTGGCCATCCCAGTAGTGTAGGTCGCCGGGACAAAAAAGGGCGGTTGATACCAGCTGAGCATCTACCTCCACTCATACCATAGATGGATGTCCCCAGAGAAGAAGATTGAACCAGACAGGACCCGAGGCCATTATCGGATCCATTGCTTTGGTTTACAGGCATGTCTCCTCAAAAGCCTGGGTTCCAATACCAGCAGAAAGGATTTCCTGAGGCACCCATCAGAACAAATCTCGTCTCCACAAGCAAACTTGTGCATGGGAGCTATGTCAAAAGCTTAGGAGAATACTTCAGGGTCCCGGTGCCACCGCCCCATTCCAAGGCCCTCATGGACACAAACACACATTAGGACCCATCCTCAGGAAAGTCCATTTCAACTCAGCCACCCCGGTTGCTCCCGCAGATCCAATGGATCTAAACTGTCTTGTTGTGAGGAGACAATTGGAATGCGAGGCGGACGTCCCAGGCAAACATCCTCCAATGGTGCTCTGGAGTCATTCCATATGGGATGTTCTGGAGCTGTCCATCAGGTCTCAATTGTCCCGCAGAAGGAATCCTTGAAGGGGGGATCCCACATCTCCCAACGTGGAAAACCTCCATGGCCTCAAGATTCCGCTCCCTTCATGAAGGGGCCGTCATGCACAGAAACTCCAACCTGAGCCAACGTCTGATCCTCGCCCTGACTTCAGATGCATGAGATATTGGTTCAGAATTGCAGGGGGTACCTGCCGTGCCCTCACCCTGAATCCGAAGTCTAGCTTGTGTTCTCAGTCTTCCGTCGTCACTCTCCTGGCCCCGACGCCCTCAAGTTTGGCAATTCCGGAGAGACAATGAAGCACTCTGCCTGCCCTCTAGAAAAAATATATTGCCTAATGAGCTGCCCAGGCAGCTTAAATGAGGATCAACCTACACGGCACTCGAATGTACCCAAGTTATATAGTCTAACCTGGGCACTAATGCACTGTCTGACACAACCTGAGCCCGGACCTCCTGACCAACACCCAGACAGCTGATGGCACACTGAGCACATCAGACCCGCCATGGCCTTAGTTCATCATCTCTTCCCTACCTCAGTTTTCAGGCTTCAGAACCTAGACCTTATCTCCAATCAATGCCCAGGGGTGACTGTGATGCAGAAATCAGAACTCTTCCTGACCCATGGCAAGAAACCTTCTGGTTGGCATGTTGTCCAACGTTCAGTGTAGGAGAAAACAGCATTCACCCTGAGGCCCCGCCCATTCTTGAGTGCGACGAGAGCATAAACACGCATTGTGACCTCAGCGTGAGTCCTGTCCTCTAGTAAGTCCTCTCGGTAGCTGGACCATTAGATGTCATAATGGGCTTGACATGTCCCTTGGCCCCAATTTTTAACCAGATTTCTGGTTGTCCAGTCGCCCCTCCCCAGGGCTCTACTCTGGAATCCCTCATTTGGTGGGACATCTGAGGTTGAAAAACAAAACAAAACAAATAAACAACAACAACAAAACAGACTTCTTCCATCCTCAGAATGACCCCAAACTCTTTGGACGGGGCCGAACCCCCAGAGCGTAAGTCTCGTCCATTTCCCATGAAGTCACCCGGAAATTTTACGACCATGAGTGACACGGTATCCAGAGACAAAAACTTGAGCAAGAGCCTCACACTCGCCCTTTTTTCATATCCTGAAGAGTTCTCCTCATGGTCTGTAGATCAATCCTGCCATACCTATGACCCGAAACATAAGCCGAGTTTGTGTTTTCAGACAACTGTCCAAACAGCTCTGGCCTACACACCCTACCGGCTCAGGCCCCTGGAGACAAACCTGAGGACTGTACTTGCCTTCTCCAAGGGAAATATATGTGCCCATTCCAATGGCCACAAACCTACTAATAGCATAAACCTCCAAAGGCCCTGAGGCCATCCCAATAGTTGTGGCTTCCCAGGACAAACAGGGGCAATCTGAGCCCATCGGAGCACCAACCTGCACTCAGACCCGTAGACGGATGTCCCCAGAGGTAAAAACAAAAACGAACAAGCCCTTAGGCACTAATTGGATCCATTTCTTTGGTTTCCAGGCATCTCTCCTCAGAGGCCTGGATTTCCATACCAGCATATGGCTGTTTCTTGACTCACCCATCAGAATAAATCTCATCTACACATGGGAAACATGCACGTTGGAGCTGTGTCAAAGCCTCTGTTTAGGAGAACCCTTCAGGGCCCCAGTGCCACCGCTTCATTCCAAGGGCTCCATACACACAAACACATATTAGGACATATCCACTGGAGATTCCATTTCAACTCAGCCTCCTCGGTTGCTCCCCCACATCCAGCAGATCTAACCTGTCTTGTTGCTTGGAGACAATTGGAATGCGAGGTGGGCTACCCAGCCATCCATCCTTAGAACTCTGCTCGGAATCGTTGGCCTGGAGCCAACGAACAGGTCTCAATTGTCCTGCAGAAGAATCTTTGCAGTTTGGAGCTTCTCACAACTCCCATCGTGGGAAAACACCCATGGCCTCGTGATCCAACCCCCCTTCAAGAAGGGGCCATCAGGGACAGAAAGTCCAACCTGAGCGATCGTGTGATCCTTGCCCTGACTTCAGATGCACGAGATCTCGATTGAGGTCTGTAGATTGTGCCTGCCATATCCTCACCCAGAAACCTAGGCCTAGCTTGGCTTCTCAGACTTCAGTCCTCAGACTACTGACCCACAAGCCCTCCAGTTTGGCAATCCAGAACTACAATGCCGCACTCTGCCTGCCCTCCAGAAGAAAAACAATGCCCTCTTGGGCCACCCAGAAACCACAAATGAGGATCAACCTGCACGCCATTCGGAAGTACCCCAAATATATAGGCTGACCTGGGCACTATTGCCCTTTCTGACCCAGCCTGAGCCTGGACCTCCTGGCCCCACCCAGACAGCTGGCCTCACACTGAGCACATCGGACCCGCCATGGCCTTAGGTTGTCATCTCTTCTCAACCTCGGTTTCCAGGCTTCAGAACCTAGACCCGATCCCCAATCACTGCCCTGGTTTGAAAATGAGGCAGAAATCAGAACTCTTTCCCCATGGCAAGAAACCTTGTGGTTGGCATGTGGTCCAACGTTCAGTGTAGTAGAAACCAGTGTGGCCCATGAGGCCCCGCCCATGCTTGCGGGCCACATTGGTCACAAACACACATTGTGACCCTCAGCCTGAGCCCAGGCTTCACAGAAGGCCTCTCAGTGGCTGGATGAAGAGACAGCATATTGGGCCTGCCATGCCCCTAGGCCCCAATTTTTAACCATAGTTCGGGTTGTCCCTTCACTCTTCCCCAGGGCTCTGCTTTGGAATTCCTCTTTTGGTGGGACACCTGAGGTAACAAACCTGAAAGGAGTCCTCCCATCCCACAGAGTGACGAAAATCTATTGGGATCGGTCCAAATCCACAGAGAAAGATTTGTCCATGGCCCATGAGGCTTCCCCAACATTCCACGGCCATCGCTGATACAAAATCCAGAGACAAAAGCCTGAGCAAGCGCGTCAGACTCGCTCATTCTTCATATTCTGAAGAGTTCTTCTCATGGTTTGTAGATCGGGCGTGCCATACCTACGTCCCCAAACCTAAGCTGAGTTTGTGTTTTCAGACTTCTGTCCTCAAAGTCCTGGGCCACACTCCCTCCAGGCTGGGGCCCCTGGAGCCACACATTAGGACTGCGCCCACCCAATCCATGGGAATTCTGCCCATTCCATTGTCAAAAATCGTACAATTAGATGAACCCACCAAAGTCCCTGTGGCCATCCCAGTAGTGTAGGTCGCCGGGACAAAAAAGGGCGGTTGATACCAGCTGACCATCTACCTCCACTCATACCATAGATGGATGTCCCCAGAGAAGAAGATTGAACCAGACAGGACCCGAGGCCATTATCGGATCCATTGCTTTGGTTTACAGGCATGTCTCCTCAAAAGCCTGGGTTCCAATACCAGCAGAAAGGATTTCCTGAGGCACCCATCAGAACAAATCTCGTCTCCACAAGCAAACTTGTGCATGGGAGCTATGTCAAAAGCTTAGGAGAATACTTCAGGGTCCCGGTGCCACCGCCCCATTCCAAGGCCCTCATGGACACAAACACACATTAGGACCCATCCTCAGGAAAGTCCATTTCAACTCAGCCACCCCGGTTGCTCCCGCAGATCCAATGGATCTAAACTGTCTTGTTGTGAGGAGACAATTGGAATGCGAGGCGGACGTCCCAGGCAAACATCCTCCAATGGTGCTCTGGAGTCATTCCATATGGGATGTTCTGGAGCTGTCCATCAGGTCTCAATTGTCCCGCAGAAGGAATCCTTGAAGGGGGGATCCCACATCTCCCAACGTGGAAAACCTCCATGGCCTCAAGATTCCGCTCCCTTCATGAAGGGGCCGTCATGCACAGAAACTCCAACCTGAGCCAACGTCTGATCCTCGCCCTGACTTCAGATGCATGAGATATTGGTTCAGAATTGCAGGGGGTACCTGCCGTGCCCTCACCCTGAATCCGAAGTCTAGCTTGTGTTCTCAGTCTTCCGTCGTCACTCTCCTGGCCCCGACGCCCTCAAGTTTGGCAATTCCGGAGAGACAATGAAGCACTCTGCCTGCCCTCTAGAAAAAATATATTGCCTAATGAGCTGCCCAGGCAGCTTAAATGAGGATCAACCTACACGGCACTCGAATGTACCCAAGTTATATAGTCTAACCTGGGCACTAATGCACTGTCTGACACAACCTGAGCCCGGACCTCCTGACCAACACCCAGACAGCTGATGGCACACTGAGCACATCAGACCCGCCATGGCCTTAGTTCATCATCTCTTCCCTACCTCAGTTTTCAGGCTTCAGAACCTAGACCTTATCTCCAATCAATGCCCAGGGGTGACTGTGATGCAGAAATCAGAACTCTTCCTGACCCATGGCAAGAAACCTTCTGGTTGGCATGTTGTCCAACGTTCAGTGTAGGAGAAAACAGCATTCACCCTGAGGCCCCGCCCATTCTTGAGTGCGACGAGAGCATAAACACGCATTGTGACCTCAGCGTGAGTCCTGTCCTCTAGTAAGTCCTCTCGGTAGCTGGACCATTAGATGTCATAATGGGCTTGACATGTCCCTTGGCCCCAATTTTTAACCAGATTTCTGGTTGTCCAGTCGCCCCTCCCCAGGGCTCTACTCTGGAATCCCTCATTTGGTGGGACATCTGAGGTTGAAAAACAAAACAAAACAAATAAACAACAACAACAAAACAGACTTCTTCCATCCTCAGAATGACCCCAAACTCTTTGGACGGGGCCGAACCCCCAGAGCGTAAGTCTCGTCCATTTCCCATGAAGTCACCCGGAAATTTTACGACCATGAGTGACACGGTATCCAGAGACAAAAACTTGAGCAAGAGCCTCACACTCGCCCTTTTTTCATATCCTGAAGAGTTCTCCTCATGGTCTGTAGATCAATCTTGCCATACCTATGACCCGAAACATAAGCCGAGTTTGTGTTTTCAGACAACTGTCCAAACAGCTCTGGCCTACACACCCTACCGGCTCAGGCCCCTGGAGACAAACCTGAGGACTGTACTTGCCTTCTCCAAGGGAAATATATGTGCCCATTCCAATGGCCACAACCCTACTAATAGCATAAACCTCCAAAGGCCCTGAGGCCATCCCAATAGTTGTGGCTTCCCAGGACAAACAGGGGCAATCTGAGCCCATCGGAGCACCAACCTGCACTCAGACCCGTAGACGGATGTCCCCAGAGGTAAAAACAAAAACGAACAAGCCCTTAGGCACTAATTGGATCCATTTCTTTGGTTTCCAGGCATCTCTCCTCAGAGGCCTGGATTTCCATACCAGCATATGGCTGTTTCTTGACTCACCCATCAGAATAAATCTCATCTACACATGGGAAACATGCACGTTGGAGCTGTGTCAAAGCCTCTGTTTAGGAGAACCCTTCAGGGCCCCAGTGCCACCGCTTCATTCCAAGGGCTCCATACACACAAACACATATTAGGACATATCCACTGGAGATTCCATTTCAACTCAGCCTCCTCGGTTGCTCCCCCACATCCAGCAGATCTAACCTGTCTTGTTGCTTGGAGACAATTGGAATGCGAGGTGGGCTACCCAGCCATCCATCCTTAGAACTCTGCTCGGAATCGTTGGCCTGTATCCAAGCAACAGGTCTCAATTGTCCTGCAGAAGAATCTTTGCAGTTTGGAGCTTCTCACAACTCCCATCGTGGGAAAACACCCATGGCCTCGTGATCCAACCCCCCTTCAAGAAGGGGCCATCAGGGACAGAAAGTCCAACCTGAGCGATCGTGTGATCCTTGCCCTGACTTCAGATGCACGAGATCTCGATTGAGGTCTGTAGATTGTGCCTGCCATATCCTCACCCAGAAACCTAGGCCTAGCTTGGCTTCTCAGACTTCAGTCCTCAGACTACTGACCCACAAGCCCTCCAGTTTGGCAATCCAGAACTACAATGCCGCACTCTGCCTGCCCTCCAGAAGAAAAACATTGCCCTCTTGGGCCACCCAGAAACCACAAATGAGGATCAACCTGCACGCCATTCGGAAGTACCCCAAATATATAGGCTGACCTGGGCACTATTGCCCTTTCTGACCCAGCCTGAGCCTGGACCTCCTGGCCCCACCCAGACAGCTGGCCTCACACTGAGCACATCGGACCCGCCATGGCCTTAGGTTGTCATCTCTT
The DNA here is from genome assembly GCF_964662115.1 of Mustela nivalis. Lineage (NCBI taxonomy): Eukaryota > Metazoa > Chordata > Mammalia > Carnivora > Mustelidae > Mustela > Mustela nivalis. The sequence continues at coordinate 60,130 of NW_028134738.1, read as the reverse complement.
CTCAACCTCGGTTTCCAGGCTTCAGAACCTAGACCCGATCCCCAATCACTGCCCTGGTTTGAAAATGAGGCAGAAATCAGAACTCTTTCCCCATGGCAAGAAACCTTGTGGTTGGCATGTGGTCCAACGTTCAGTGTAGTAGAAACCAGTGTGGCCCATGAGGCCCCGCCCATGCTTGCGGGCCACATTGGTCACAAACACACATTGTGACCCTCAGCCTGAGCCCAGGCTTCACAGAAGGCCTCTCAGTGGCTGGATGAAGAGACAGCATATTGGGCCTGCCATGCCCCTAGGCCCCAATTTTTAACCATAGTTCGGGTTGTCCCTTCACTCTTCCCCAGGGCTCTGCTTTGGAATTCCTCTTTTGGTGGGACACCTGAGGTAACAAACCTGAAAGGAGTCCTCCCATCCCACAGAGTGACGAAAATCTATTGGGATCGGTCCAAATCCACAGAGAAAGATTTGTCCATGGCCCATGAGGCTTCCCCAACATTCCACGGCCATCGCTGATACAAAATCCAGAGACAAAAGCCTGAGCAAGCGCGTCAGACTCGCTCATTCTTCATATTCTGAAGAGTTCTTCTCATGGATTGTAGATCGGGCGTGCCATACCTACGTCCCCAAACCTAAGCTGAGTTTGTGTTTTCAGACTTCTGTCCTCAAAGTCCTGGGCCACACTCCCTCCAGGCTGGGGCCCCTGGAGCCACACATTAGGACTGCGCCCACCCAATCCATGGGAATTCTGCCCATTCCATTGTCAAAAATCGTACAATTAGATGAACCCACCAAAGTCCCTGTGGCCATCCCAGTAGTGTAGGTCGCCGGGACAAAAAAGGGCGGTTGATACCAGCTGAGCATCTACCTCCACTCATACCATAGATGGATGTCCCCAGAGAAGAAGATTGAACCAGACAGGACCCGAGGCCATTATCGGATCCATTGCTTTGGTTTACAGGCATGTCTCCTCAAAAGCCTGGGTTCCAATACCAGCAGAAAGGATTTCCTGAGGCACCCATCAGAACAAATCTCGTCTCCACAAGCAAACTTGTGCATGGGAGCTATGTCAAAAGCTTAGGAGAATACTTCAGGGTCCCGGTGCCACCGCCCCATTCCAAGGCCCTCATGGACACAAACACACATTAGGACCCATCCTCAGGAAAGTCCATTTCAACTCAGCCACCCCGGTTGCTCCCGCAGATCCAATGGATCTAAACTGTCTTGTTGTGAGGAGACAATTGGAATGCGAGGCGGACGTCCCAGGCAAACATCCTCCAATGGTGCTCTGGAGTCATTCCATATGGGATGTTCTGGAGCTGTCCATCAGGTCTCAATTGTCCCGCAGAAGGAATCCTTGAAGGGGGGATCCCACATCTCCCAACGTGGAAAACCTCCATGGCCTCAAGATTCCGCTCCCTTCATGAAGGGGCCGTCATGCACAGAAACTCCAACCTGAGCCAACGTCTGATCCTCGCCCTGACTTCAGATGCATGAGATATTGGTTCAGAATTGCAGGGGGTACCTGCCGTGCCCTCACCCTGAATCCGAAGTCTAGCTTGTGTTCTCAGTCTTCCGTCGTCACTCTCCTGGCCCCGACGCCCTCAAGTTTGGCAATTCCGGAGAGACAATGAAGCACTCTGCCTGCCCTCTAGAAAAAATATATTGCCTAATGAGCTGCCCAGGCAGCTTAAATGAGGATCAACCTACACGGCACTCGAATGTACCCAAGTTATATAGTCTAACCTGGGCACTAATGCACTGTCTGACACAACCTGAGCCCGGACCTCCTGACCAACACCCAGACAGCTGATGGCACACTGAGCACATCAGACCCGCCATGGCCTTAGTTCATCATCTCTTCCCTACCTCAGTTTTCAGGCTTCAGAACCTAGACCTTATCTCCAATCAATGCCCAGGGGTGACTGTGATGCAGAAATCAGAACTCTTCCTGACCCATGGCAAGAAACCTTCTGGTTGGCATGTTGTCCAACGTTCAGTGTAGGAGAAAACAGCATTCACCCTGAGGCCCCGCCCATTCTTGAGTGCGACGAGAGCATAAACACGCATTGTGACCTCAGCGTGAGTCCTGTCCTCTAGTAAGTCCTCTCGGTAGCTGGACCATTAGATGTCATAATGGGCTTGACATGTCCCTTGGCCCCAATTTTTAACCAGATTTCTGGTTGTCCAGTCGCCCCTCCCCAGGGCTCTACTCTGGAATCCCTCATTTGGTGGGACATCTGAGGTTGAAAAACAAAACAAAACAAATAAACAACAACAACAAAACAGACTTCTTCCATCCTCAGAATGACCCCAAACTCTTTGGACGGGGCCGAACCCCCAGAGCGTAAGTCTCGTCCATTTCCCATGAAGTCACCCGGAAATTTTACGACCATGAGTGACACGGTATCCAGAGACAAAAACTTGAGCAAGAGCCTCACACTCGCCCTTTTTTCATATCCTGAAGAGTTCTCCTCATGGTCTGTAGATCAATCCTGCCATACCTATGACCCGAAACATAAGCCGAGTTTGTGTTTTCAGACAACTGTCCAAACAGCTCTGGCCTACACACCCTACCGGCTCAGGCCCCTGGAGACAAACCTGAGGACTGTACTTGCCTTCTCCAAGGGAAATATATGTGCCCATTCCAATGGCCACAACCCTACTAATAGCATAAACCTCCAAAGGCCCTGAGGCCATCCCAATAGTTGTGGCTTCCCAGGACAAACAGGGGCAATCTGAGCCCATCGGAGCACCAACCTGCACTCAGACCCGTAGACGGATGTCCCCAGAGGTAAAAACAAAAACGAACAAGCCCTTAGGCACTAATTGGATCCATTTCTTTGGTTTCCAGGCATCTCTCCTCAGAGGCCTGGATTTCCATACCAGCATATGGCTGTTTCTTGACTCACCCATCAGAATAAATCTCATCTACACATGGGAAACATGCACGTTGGAGCTGTGTCAAAGCCTCTGTTTAGGAGAACCCTTCAGGGCCCCAGTGCCACCGCTTCATTCCAAGGGCTCCATACACACAAACACATATTAGGACATATCCACTGGAGATTCCATTTCAACTCAGCCTCCTCGGTTGCTCCCCCACATCCAGCAGATCTAACCTGTCTTGTTGCTTGGAGACAATTGGAATGCGAGGTGGGCTACCCAGCCATCCATCCTTAGAACTCTGCTCGGAATCGTTGGCCTGGAGCCAACGAACAGGTCTCAATTGTCCTGCAGAAGAATCTTTGCAGTTTGGAGCTTCTCACAACTCCCATCGTGGGAAAACACCCATGGCCTCGTGATCCAACCCCCCTTCAAGAAGGGGCCATCAGGGACAGAAAGTCCAACCTGAGCGATCGTGTGATCCTTGCCCTGACTTCAGATGCACGAGATCTCGATTGAGGTCTGTAGATTGTGCCTGCCATATCCTCACCCAGAAACCTAGGCCTAGCTTGGCTTCTCAGACTTCAGTCCTCAGACTACTGACCCACAAGCCCTCCAGTTTGGCAATCCAGAACTACAATGCCGCACTCTGCCTGCCCTCCAGAAGAAAAACATTGCCCTCTTGGGCCACCCAGAAACCACAAATGAGGATCAACCTGCACGCCATTCGGAAGTACCCCAAATATATAGGCTGACCTGGGCACTATTGCCCTTTCTGACCCAGCCTGAGCCTGGACCTCCTGGCCCCACCCAGACAGCTGGCCTCACACTGAGCACATCGGACCCGCCATGGCCTTAGGTTGTCATCTCTTCTCAACCTCGGTTTCCAGGCTTCAGAACCTAGACCCGATCCCCAATCACTGCCCTGGTTTGAAAATGAGGCAGAAATCAGAACTCTTTCCCCATGGCAAGAAACCTTGTGGTTGGCATGTGGTCCAACGTTCAGTGTAGTAGAAACCAGTGTGGCCCATGAGGCCCCGCCCATGCTTGCGGGCCACATTGGTCACAAACACACATTGTGACCCTCAGCCTGAGCCCAGGCTTCACAGAAGGCCTCTCAGTGGCTGGATGAAGAGACAGCATATTGGGCCTGCCATGCCCCTAGGCCCCAATTTTTAACCATAGTTCGGGTTGTCCCTTCACTCTTCCCCAGGGCTCTGCTTTGGAATTCCTCTTTTGGTGGGACACCTGAGGTAACAAACCTGAAAGGAGTCCTCCCATCCCACAGAGTGACGAAAATCTATTGGGATCGGTCCAAATCCACAGAGAAAGATTTGTCCATGGCCCATGAGGCTTCCCCAACATTCCACGGCCATCGCTGATACAAAATCCAGAGACAAAAGCCTGAGCAAGCGCGTCAGACTCGCTCATTCTTCATATTCTGAAGAGTTCTTCTCATGGTTTGTAGATCGGGCGTGCCATACCTACGTCCCCAAACCTAAGCTGAGTTTGTGTTTTCAGACTTCTGTCCTCAAAGTCCTGGGCCACACTCCCTCCAGGCTGGGGCCCCTGGAGCCACACATTAGGACTGCGCCCACCCAATCCATGGGAATTCTGCCCATTCCATTGTCAAAAATCGTACAATTAGATGAACCCACCAAAGTCCCTGTGGCCATCCCAGTAGTGTAGGTCGCCGGGACAAAAAAGGGCGGTTGATACCAGCTGAGCATCTACCTCCACTCATACCATAGATGGATGTCCCCAGAGAAGAAGATTGAACCAGACAGGACCCGAGGCCATTATCGGATCCATTGCTTTGGTTTACAGGCATGTCTCCTCAAAAGCCTGGGTTCCAATACCAGCAGAAAGGATTTCCTGAGGCACCCATCAGAACAAATCTCGTCTCCACAAGCAAACTTGTGCATGGGAGCTATGTCAAAAGCTTAGGAGAATACTTCAGGGTCCCGGTGCCACCGCCCCATTCCAAGGCCCTCATGGACACAAACACACATTAGGACCCATCCTCAGGAAAGTCCATTTCAACTCAGCCACCCCGGTTGCTCCCGCAGATCCAATGGATCTAAACTGTCTTGTTGTGAGGAGACAATTGGAATGCGAGGCGGACGTCCCAGGCAAACATCCTCCAATGGTGCTCTGGAGTCATTCCATATGGGATGTTCTGGAGCTGTCCATCAGGTCTCAATTGTCCCGCAGAAGGAATCCTTGAAGGGGGGATCCCACATCTCCCAACGTGGAAAACCTCCATGGCCTCAAGATTCCGCTCCCTTCATGAAGGGGCCGTCATGCACAGAAACTCCAACCTGAGCCAACGTCTGATCCTCGCCCTGACTTCAGATGCATGAGATATTGGTTCAGAATTGCAGGGGGTACCTGCCGTGCCCTCACCCTGAATCCGAAGTCTAGCTTGTGTTCTCAGTCTTCCGTCGTCACTCTCCTGGCCCCGACGCCCTCAAGTTTGGCAATTCCGGAGAGACAATGAAGCACTCTGCCTGCCCTCTAGAAAAAATATATTGCCTAATGAGCTGCCCAGGCAGCTTAAATGAGGATCAACCTACACGGCACTCGAATGTACCCAAGTTATATAGTCTAACCTGGGCACTAATGCACTGTCTGACACAACCTGAGCCCGGACCTCCTGACCAACACCCAGACAGCTGATGGCACACTGAGCACATCAGACCCGCCATGGCCTTAGTTCATCATCTCTTCCCTACCTCAGTTTTCAGGCTTCAGAACCTAGACCTTATCTCCAATCAATGCCCAGGGGTGACTGTGATGCAGAAATCAGAACTCTTCCTGACCCATGGCAAGAAACCTTCTGGTTGGCATGTTGTCCAACGTTCAGTGTAGGAGAAAACAGCATTCACCCTGAGGCCCCGCCCATTCTTGAGTGCGACGAGAGCATAAACACGCATTGTGACCTCAGCGTGAGTCCTGTCCTCTAGTAAGTCCTCTCGGTAGCTGGACCATTAGATGTCATAATGGGCTTGACATGTCCCTTGGCCCCAATTTTTAACCAGATTTCTGGTTGTCCAGTCGCCCCTCCCCAGGGCTCTACTCTGGAATCCCTCATTTGGTGGGACATCTGAGGTTGAAAAACAAAACAAAACAAATAAACAACAACAACAAAACAGACTTCTTCCATCCTCAGAATGACCCCAAACTCTTTGGACGGGGCCGAACCCCCAGAGCGTAAGTCTCGTCCATTTCCCATGAAGTCACCCGGAAATTTTACGACCATGAGTGACACGGTATCCAGAGACAAAAACTTGAGCAAGAGCCTCACACTCGCCCTTTTTTCATATCCTGAAGAGTTCTCCTCATGGTCTGTAGATCAATCCTGCCATACCTATGACCCGAAACATAAGCCGAGTTTGTGTTTTCAGACAACTGTCCAAACAGCTCTGGCCTACACACCCTACCGGCTCAGGCCCCTGGAGACAAACCTGAGGACTGTACTTGCCTTCTCCAAGGGAAATATATGTGCCCATTCCAATGGCCACAACCCTACTAATAGCATAAACCTCCAAAGGCCCTGAGGCCATCCCAATAGTTGTGGCTTCCCAGGACAAACAGGGGCAATCTGAGCCCATCGGAGCACCAACCTGCACTCAGACCCGTAGACGGATGTCCCCAGAGGTAAAAACAAAAACGAACAAGCCCTTAGGCACTAATTGGATCCATTTCTTTGGTTTCCAGGCATCTCTCCTCAGAGGCCTGGATTTCCATACCAGCATATGGCTGTTTCTTGACTCACCCATCAGAATAAATCTCATCTACACATGGGAAACATGCACGTTGGAGCTGTGTCAAAGCCTCTGTTTAGGAGAACCCTTCAGGGCCCCAGTGCCACCGCTTCATTCCAAGGGCTCCATACACACAAACACATATTAGGACATATCCACTGGAGATTCCATTTCAACTCAGCCTCCTCGGTTGCTCCCCCACATCCAGCAGATCTAACCTGTCTTGTTGCTTGGAGACAATTGGAATGCGAGGTGGGCTACCCAGCCATCCATCCTTAGAACTCTGCTCGGAATCGTTGGCCTGGAGCCAACGAACAGGTCTCAATTGTCCTGCAGAAGAATCTTTGCAGTTTGGAGCTTCTCACAACTCCCATCGTGGGAAAACACCCATGGCCTCGTGATCCAACCCCCCTTCAAGAAGGGGCCATCAGGGACAGAAAGTCCAACCTGAGCGATCGTGTGATCCTTGCCCTGACTTCAGATGCACGAGATCTCGATTGAGGTCTGTAGATTGTGCCTGCCATATCCTCACCCAGAAACCTAGGCCTAGCTTGGCTTCTCAGACTTCAGTCCTCAGACTACTGACCCACAAGCCCTCCAGTTTGGCAATCCAGAACTACAATGCCGCACTCTGCCTGCCCTCCAGAAGAAAAACATTGCCCTCTTGGGCCACCCAGAAACCACAAATGAGGATCAACCTGCACGCCATTCGGAAGTACCCCAAATATATAGGCTGACCTGGGCACTATTGCCCTTTCTGACCCAGCCTGAGCCTGGACCTCCTGGCCCCACCCAGACAGCTGGCCTCACACTGAGCACATCGGACCCGCCATGGCCTTAGGTTGTCATCTCTTCTCAACCTCGGTTTCCAGGCTTCAGAACCTAGACCCGATCCCCAATCACTGCCCTGGTTTGAAAATGAGGCAGAAATCAGAACTCTTTCCCCATGGCAAGAAACCTTGTGGTTGGCATGTGGTCCAACGTTCAGTGTAGTAGAAACCAGTGTGGCCCATGAGGCCCCGCCCATGCTTGCGGGCCACATTGGTCACAAACACACATTGTGACCCTCAGCCTGAGCCCAGGCTTCACAGAAGGCCTCTCAGTGGCTGGATGAAGAGACAGCATATTGGGCCTGCCATGCCCCTAGGCCCCAATTTTTAACCATAGTTCGGGTTGTCCCTTCACTCTTCCCCAGGGCTCTGCTTTGGAATTCCTCTTTTGGTGGGACACCTGAGGTAACAAACCTGAAAGGAGTCCTCCCATCCCACAGAGTGACGAAAATCTATTGGGATCGGTCCAAATCCACAGAGAAAGATTTGTCCATGGCCCATGAGGCTTCCCCAACATTCCACGGCCATCGCTGATACAAAATCCAGAGACAAAAGCCTGAGCAAGCGCGTCAGACTCGCTCATTCTTCATATTCTGAAGAGTTCTTCTCATGGATTGTAGATCGGGCGTGCCATACCTACGTCCCCAAACCTAAGCTGAGTTTGTGTTTTCAGACTTCTGTCCTCAAAGTCCTGGGCCACACTCCCTCCAGGCTGGGGCCCCTGGAGCCACACATTAGGACTGCGCCCACCCAATCCATGGGAATTCTGCCCATTCCATTGTCAAAAATCGTACAATTAGATGAACCCACCAAAGTCCCTGTGGCCATCCCAGTAGTGTAGGTCGCCGGGACAAAAAAGGGCGGTTGATACCAGCTGAGCATCTACCTCCACTCATACCATAGATGGATGTCCCCAGAGAAGAAGATTGAACCAGACAGGACCCGAGGCCATTATCGGATCCATTGCTTTGGTTTACAGGCATGTCTCCTCAAAAGCCTGGGTTCCAATACCAGCAGAAAGGATTTCCTGAGGCACCCATCAGAACAAATCTCGTCTCCACAAGCAAACTTGTGCATGGGAGCTATGTCAAAAGCTTAGGAGAATACTTCAGGGTCCCGGTGCCACCGCCCCATTCCAAGGCCCTCATGGACACAAACACACATTAGGACCCATCCTCAGGAAAGTCCATTTCAACTCAGCCACCCCGGTTGCTCCCGCAGATCCAATGGATCTAAACTGTCTTGTTGTGAGGAGACAATTGGAATGCGAGGCGGACGTCCCAGGCAAACATCCTCCAATGGTGCTCTGGAGTCATTCCATATGGGATGTTCTGGAGCTGTCCATCAGGTCTCAATTGTCCCGCAGAAGGAATCCTTGAAGGGGGGATCCCACATCTCCCAACGTGGAAAACCTCCATGGCCTCAAGATTCCGCTCCCTTCATGAAGGGGCCGTCATGCACAGAAACTCCAACCTGAGCCAACGTCTGATCCTCGCCCTGACTTCAGATGCATGAGATATTGGTTCAGAATTGCAGGGGGTACCTGCCGTGCCCTCACCCTGAATCCGAAGTCTAGCTTGTGTTCTCAGTCTTCCGTCGTCACTCTCCTGGCCCCGACGCCCTCAAGTTTGGCAATTCCGGAGAGACAATGAAGCACTCTGCCTGCCCTCTAGAAAAAATATATTGCCTAATGAGCTGCCCAGGCAGCTTAAATGAGGATCAACCTACACGGCACTCGAATGTACCCAAGTTATATAGTCTAACCTGGGCACTAATGCACTGTCTGACACAACCTGAGCCCGGACCTCCTGACCAACACCCAGACAGCTGATGGCACACTGAGCACATCAGACCCGCCATGGCCTTAGTTCATCATCTCTTCCCTACCTCAGTTTTCAGGCTTCAGAACCTAGACCTTATCTCCAATCAATGCCCAGGGGTGACTGTGATGCAGAAATCAGAACTCTTCCTGACCCATGGCAAGAAACCTTCTGGTTGGCATGTTGTCCAACGTTCAGTGTAGGAGAAAACAGCATTCACCCTGAGGCCCCGCCCATTCTTGAGTGCGACGAGAGCATAAACACGCATTGTGACCTCAGCGTGAGTCCTGTCCTCTAGTAAGTCCTCTCGGTAGCTGGACCATTAGATGTCATAATGGGCTTGACATGTCCCTTGGCCCCAATTTTTAACCAGATTTCTGGTTGTCCAGTCGCCCCTCCCCAGGGCTCTACTCTGGAATCCCTCATTTGGTGGGACATCTGAGGTTGAAAAACAAAACAAAACAAATAAACAACAACAACAAAACAGACTTCTTCCATCCTCAGAATGACCCCAAACTCTTTGGACGGGGCCGAACCCCCAGAGCGTAAGTCTCGTCCATTTCCCATGAAGTCACCCGGAAATTTTACGACCATGAGTGACACGGTATCCAGAGACAAAAACTTGAGCAAGAGCCTCACACTCGCCCTTTTTTCATATCCTGAAGAGTTCTCCTCATGGTCTGTAGATCAATCCTGCCATACCTATGACCCGAAACATAAGCCGAGTTTGTGTTTTCAGACAACTGTCCAAACAGCTCTGGCCTACACACCCTACCGGCTCAGGCCCCTGGAGACAAACCTGAGGACTGTACTTGCCTTCTCCAAGGGAAATATATGTGCCCATTCCAATGGCCACAAACCTACTAATAGCATAAACCTCCAAAGGCCCTGAGGCCATCCCAATAGTTGTGGCTTCCCAGGACAAACAGGGGCAATCTGAGCCCATCGGAGCACCAACCTGCACTCAGACCCGTAGACGGATGTCCCCAGAGGTAAAAACAAAAACGAACAAGCCCTTAGGCACTAATTGGATCCATTTCTTTGGTTTCCAGGCATCTCTCCTCAGAGGCCTGGATTTCCATACCAGCATATGGCTGTTTCTTGACTCACCCATCAGAATAAATCTCATCTACACATGGGAAACATGCACGTTGGAGCTGTGTCAAAGCCTCTGTTTAGGAGAACCCTTCAGGGCCCCAGTGCCACCGCTTCATTCCAAGGGCTCCATACACACAAACACATATTAGGACATATCCACTGGAGATTCCATTTCAACTCAGCCTCCTCGGTTGCTCCCCCACATCCAGCAGATCTAACCTGTCTTGTTGCTTGGAGACAATTGGAATGCGAGGTGGGCTACCCAGCCATCCATCCTTAGAACTCTGCTCGGAATCGTTGGCCTGGAGCCAACGAACAGGTCTCAATTGTCCTGCAGAAGAATCTTTGCAGTTTGGAGCTTCTCACAACTCCCATCGTGGGAAAACACCCATGGCCTCGTGATCCAACCCCCCTTCAAGAAGGGGCCATCAGGGACAGAAAGTCCAACCTGAGCGATCGTGTGATCCTTGCCCTGACTTCAGATGCACGAGATCTCGATTGAGGTCTGTAGATTGTGCCTGCCATATCCTCACCCAGAAACCTAGGCCTAGCTTGGCTTCTCAGACTTCAGTCCTCAGACTACTGACCCACAAGCCCTCCAGTTTGGCAATCCAGAACTACAATGCCGCACTCTGCCTGCCCTCCAGAAGAAAAACATTGCCCTCTTGGGCCACCCAGAAACCACAAATGAGGATCAACCTGCACGCCATTCGGAAGTACCCCAAATATATAGGCTGACCTGGGCACTATTGCCCTTTCTGACCCAGCCTGAGCCTGGACCTCCTGGCCCCACCCAGACAGCTGGCCTCACACTGAGCACATCGGACCCGCCATGGCCTTAGGTTGTCATCTCTTCTCAACCTCGGTTTCCAGGCTTCAGAACCTAGACCCGATCCCCAATCACTGCCCTGGTTTGAAAATGAGGCAGAAATCAGAACTCTTTCCCCATGGCAAGAAACCTTGTGGTTGGCATGTGGTCCAACGTTCAGTGTAGTAGAAACCAGTGTGGCCCATGAGGCCCCGCCCATGCTTGCGGGCCACATTGGTCACAAACACACATTGTGACCCTCAGCCTGAGCCCAGGCTTCACAGAAGGCCTCTCAGTGGCTGGATGAAGAGACAGCATATTGGGCCTGCCATGCCCCTAGGCCCCAATTTTTAACCATAGTTCGGGTTGTCCCTTCACTCTTCCCCAGGGCTCTGCTTTGGAATTCCTCTTTTGGTGGGACACCTGAGGTAACAAACCTGAAAGGAGTCCTCCCATCCCACAGAGTGACGAAAATCTATTGGGATCGGTCCAAATCCACAGAGAAAGATTTGTCCATGGCCCATGAGGCTTCCCCAACATTCCACGGCCATCGCTGATACAAAATCCAGAGACAAAAGCCTGAGCAAGCGCGTCAGACTCGCTCATTCTTCATATTCTGAAGAGTTCTTCTCATGGATTGTAGATCGGGCGTGCCATACCTACGTCCCCAAACCTAAGCTGAGTTTGTGTTTTCAGACTTCTGTCCTCAAAGTCCTGGGCCACACTCCCTCCAGGCTGGGGCCCCTGGAGCCACACATTAGGACTGCGCCCACCCAATCCATGGGAATTCTGCCCATTCCATTGTCAAAAATCGTACAATTAGATGAACCCACCAAAGTCCCTGTGGCCATCCCAGTAGTGTAGGTCGCCGGGACAAAAAAGGGCGGTTGATACCAGCTGAGCATCTACCTCCACTCATACCATAGATGGATGTCCCCAGAGAAGAAGATTGAACCAGACAGGACCCGAGGCCATTATCGGATCCATTGCTTTGGTTTACAGGCATGTCTCCTCAAAAGCCTGGGTTCCAATACCAGCAGAAAGGATTTCCTGAGGCACCCATCAGAACAAATCTCGTCTCCACAAGCAAACTTGTGCATGGGAGCTATGTCAAAAGCTTAGGAGAATACTTCAGGGTCCCGGTGCCACCGCCCCATTCCAAGGCCCTCATGGACACAAACACACATTAGGACCCATCCTCAGGAAAGTCCATTTCAACTCAGCCACCCCGGTTGCTCCCGCAGATCCAATGGATCTAAACTGTCTTGTTGTGAGGAGACAATTGGAATGCGAGGCGGACGTCCCAGGCAAACATCCTCCAATGGTGCTCTGGAGTCATTCCATATGGGATGTTCTGGAGCTGTCCATCAGGTCTCAATTGTCCCGCAGAAGGAATCCTTGAAGGGGGGATCCCACATCTCCCAACGTGGAAAACCTCCATGGCCTCAAGATTCCGCTCCCTTCATGAAGGGGCCGTCATGCACAGAAACTCCAACCTGAGCCAACGTCTGATCCTCGCCCTGACTTCAGATGCATGAGATATTGGTTCAGAATTGCAGGGGGTACCTGCCGTGCCCTCACCCTGAATCCGAAGTCTAGCTTGTGTTCTCAGTCTTCCGTCGTCACTCTCCTGGCCCCGACGCCCTCAAGTTTGGCAATTCCGGAGAGACAATGAAGCACTCTGCCTGCCCTCTAGAAAAAATATATTGCCTAATGAGCTGCCCAGGCAGCTTAAATGAGGATCAACCTACACGGCACTCGAATGTACCCAAGTTATATAGTCTAACCTGGGCACTAATGCACTGTCTGACACAACCTGAGCCCGGACCTCCTGACCAACACCCAGACAGCTGATGGCACACTGAGCACATCAGACCCGCCATGGCCTTAGTTCATCATCTCTTCCCTACCTCAGTTTTCAGGCTTCAGAACCTAGACCTTATCTCCAATCAATGCCCAGGGGTGACTGTGATGCAGAAATCAGAACTCTTCCTGACCCATGGCAAGAAACCTTCTGGTTGGCATGTTGTCCAACGTTCAGTGTAGGAGAAAACAGCATTCACCCTGAGGCCCCGCCCATTCTTGAGTGCGACGAGAGCATAAACACGCATTGTGACCTCAGCGTGAGTCCTGTCCTCTAGTAAGTCCTCTCGGTAGCTGGACCATTAGATGTCATAATGGGCTTGACATGTCCCTTGGCCCCAATTTTTAACCAGATTTCTGGTTGTCCAGTCGCCCCTCCCCAGGGCTCTACTCTGGAATCCCTCATTTGGTGGGACATCTGAGGTTGAAAAACAAAACAAAACAAATAAACAACAACAACAAAACAGACTTCTTCCATCCTCAGAATGACCCCAAACTCTTTGGACGGGGCCGAACCCCCAGAGCGTAAGTCTCGTCCATTTCCCATGAAGTCACCCGGAAATTTTACGACCATGAGTGACACGGTATCCAGAGACAAAAACTTGAGCAAGAGCCTCACACTCGCCCTTTTTTCATATCCTGAAGAGTTCTCCTCATGGTCTGTAGATCAATCCTGCCATACCTATGACCCGAAACATAAGCCGAGTTTGTGTTTTCAGACAACTGTCCAAACAGCTCTGGCCTACACACCCTACCGGCTCAGGCCCCTGGAGACAAACCTGAGGACTGTACTTGCCTTCTCCAAGGGAAATATATGTGCCCATTCCAATGGCCACAACCCTACTAATAGCATAAACCTCCAAAGGCCCTGAGGCCATCCCAATAGTTGTGGCTTCCCAGGACAAACAGGGGCAATCTGAGCCCATCGGAGCACCAACCTGCACTCAGACCCGTAGACGGATGTCCCCAGAGGTAAAACAAAAACGAACAAGCCCTTAGGCACTAATTGGATCCATTTCTTTGGTTTCCAGGCATCTCTCCTCAGAGGCCTGGATTTCCATACCAGCATATGGCTGTTTCTTGACTCACCCATCAGAATAAATCTCATCTACACATGGGAAACATGCACGTTGGAGCTGTGTCAAAGCCTCTGTTTAGGAGAACCCTTCAGGGCCCCAGTGCCACCGCTTCATTCCAAGGGCTCCATACACACAAACACATATTAGGACATATCCACTGGAGATTCCATTTCAACTCAGCCTCCTCGGTTGCTCCCCCACATCCAGCAGATCTAACCTGTCTTGTTGCTTGGAGACAATTGGAATGCGAGGTGGGCTACCCAGCCATCCATCCTTAGAACCCTGCTCGGAATCGTTGGCCTGGAGCCAACGAACAGGTCTCAATTGTCCTGCAGAAGAATCTTTGCAGTTTGGAGCTTCTCACAACTCCCATCGTGGGAAAACACCCATGGCCTCGTGATCCAACCCCCCTTCAAGAAGGGGCCATCAGGGACAGAAAGTCCAACCTGAGCGATCGTGTGATCCTTGCCCTGACTTCAGATGCACGAGATCTCGATTGAGGTCTGTAGATTGTGCCTGCCATATCCTCACCCAGAAACCTAGGCCTAGCTTGGCTTCTCAGACTTCAGTCCTCAGACTACTGACCCACAAGCCCTCCAGTTTGGCAATCCAGAACTACAATGCCGCACTCTGCCTGCCCTCCAGAAGAAAAACATTGCCCTCTTGGGCCACCCAGAAACCACAAATGAGGATCAACCTGCACGCCATTCGGAAGTACCCCAAATATATAGGCTGACCTGGGCACTATTGCCCTTTCTGACCCAGCCTGAGCCTGGACCTCCTGGCCCCACCCAGACAGCTGGCCTCACACTGAGCACATCGGACCCGCCATGGCCTTAGGTTGTCATCTCTTCTCAACCTCGGTTTCCAGGCTTCAGAACCTAGACCCGATCCCCAATCACTGCCCTGGTTTGAAAATGAGGCAGAAATCAGAACTCTTTCCCCATGGCAAGAAACCTTGTGGTTGGCATGTGGTCCAACGTTCAGTGTAGTAGAAACCAGTGTGGCCCATGAGGCCCCGCCCATGCTTGCGGGCCACATTGGTCACAAACACACATTGTGACCCTCAGCCTGAGCCCAGGCTTCACAGAAGGCCTCTCAGTGGCTGGATGAAGAGACAGCATATTGGGCCTGCCATGCCCCTAGGCCCCAATTTTTAACCATAGTTCGGGTTGTCCCTTCACTCTTCCCCAGGGCTCTGCTTTGGAATTCCTCTTTTGGTGGGACACCTGAGGTAACAAACCTGAAAGGAGTCCTCCCATCCCACAGAGTGACGAAAATCTATTGGGATCGGTCCAAATCCACAGAGAAAGATTTGTCCATGGCCCATGAGGCTTCCCCAACATTCCACGGCCATCGCTGATACAAAATCCAGAGACAAAAGCCTGAGCAAGCGCGTCAGACTCGCTCATTCTTCATATTCTGAAGAGTTCTTCTCATGGTTTGTAGATCGGGCGTGCCATACCTACGTCCCCAAACCTAAGCTGAGTTTGTGTTTTCAGACTTCTGTCCTCAAAGTCCTGGGCCACACTCCCTCCAGGCTGGGGCCCCTGGAGCCACACATTAGGACTGCGCCCACCCAATCCATGGGAATTCTGCCCATTCCATTGTCAAAAATCGTACAATTAGATGAACCCACCAAAGTCCCTGTGGCCATCCCAGTAGTGTAGGTCGCCGGGACAAAAAAGGGCGGTTGATACCAGCTGAGCATCTACCTCCACTCATACCATAGATGGATGTCCCCAGAGAAGAAGATTGAACCAGACAGGACCCGAGGCCATTATCGGATCCATTGCTTTGGTTTACAGGCATGTCTCCTCAAAAGCCTGGGTTCCAATACCAGCAGAAAGGATTTCCTGAGGCACCCATCAGAACAAATCTCGTCTCCACAAGCAAACTTGTGCATGGGAGCTATGTCAAAAGCTTAGGAGAATACTTCAGGGTCCCGGTGCCACCGCCCCATTCCAAGGCCCTCATGGACACAAACACACATTAGGACCCATCCTCAGGAAAGTCCATTTCAACTCAGCCACCCCGGTTGCTCCCGCAGATCCAATGGATCTAAACTGTCTTGTTGTGAGGAGACAATTGGAATGCGAGGCGGACGTCCCAGGCAAACATCCTCCAATGGTGCTCTGGAGTCATTCCATATGGGATGTTCTGGAGCTGTCCATCAGGTCTCAATTGTCCCGCAGAAGGAATCCTTGAAGGGGGGATCCCACATCTCCCAACGTGGAAAACCTCCATGGCCTCAAGATTCCGCTCCCTTCATGAAGGGGCCGTCATGCACAGAAACTCCAACCTGAGCCAACGTCTGATCCTCGCCCTGACTTCAGATGCATGAGATATTGGTTCAGAATTGCAGGGGGTACCTGCCGTGCCCTCACCCTGAATCCGAAGTCTAGCTTGTGTTCTCAGTCTTCCGTCGTCACTCTCCTGGCCCCGACGCCCTCAAGTTTGGCAATTCCGGAGAGACAATGAAGCACTCTGCCTGCCCTCTAGAAAAAATATATTGCCTAATGAGCTGCCCAGGCAGCTTAAATGAGGATCAACCTACACGGCACTCGAATGTACCCAAGTTATATAGTCTAACCTGGGCACTAATGCACTGTCTGACACAACCTGAGCCCGGACCTCCTGACCAACACCCAGACAGCTGATGGCACACTGAGCACATCAGACCCGCCATGGCCTTAGTTCATCATCTCTTCCCTACCTCAGTTTTCAGGCTTCAGAACCTAGACCTTATCTCCAATCAATGCCCAGGGGTGACTGTGATGCAGAAATCAGAACTCTTCCTGACCCATGGCAAGAAACCTTCTGGTTGGCATGTTGTCCAACGTTCAGTGTAGGAGAAAACAGCATTCACCCTGAGGCCCCGCCCATTCTTGAGTGCGACGAGAGCATAAACACGCATTGTGACCTCAGCGTGAGTCCTGTCCTCTAGTAAGTCCTCTCGGTAGCTGGACCATTAGATGTCATAATGGGCTTGACATGTCCCTTGGCCCCAATTTTTAACCAGATTTCTGGTTGTCCAGTCGCCCCTCCCCAGGGCTCTACTCTGGAATCCCTCATTTGGTGGGACATCTGAGGTTGAAAAACAAAACAAAACAAATAAACAACAACAACAAAACAGACTTCTTCCATCCTCAGAATGACCCCAAACTCTTTGGACGGGGCCGAACCCCCAGAGCGTAAGTCTCGTCCATTTCCCATGAAGTCACCCGGAAATTTTACGACCATGAGTGACACGGTATCCAGAGACAAAAACTTGAGCAAGAGCCTCACACTCGCCCTTTTTTCATATCCTGAAGAGTTCTCCTCATGGTCTGTAGATCAATCCTGCCATACCTATGACCCGAAACATAAGCCGAGTTTGTGTTTTCAGACAACTGTCCAAACAGCTCTGGCCTACACACCCTACCGGCTCAGGCCCCTGGAGACAAACCTGAGGACTGTACTTGCCTTCTCCAAGGGAAATATATGTGCCCATTCCAATGGCCACAAACCTACTAATAGCATAAACCTCCAAAGGCCCTGAGGCCATCCCAATAGTTGTGGCTTCCCAGGACAAACAGGGGCAATCTGAGCCCATCGGAGCACCAACCTGCACTCAGACCCGTAGACGGATGTCCCCAGAGGTAAAAACAAAAACGAACAAGCCCTTAGGCACTAATTGGATCCATTTCTTTGGTTTCCAGGCATCTCTCCTCAGAGGCCTGGATTTCCATACCAGCATATGGCTGTTTCTTGACTCACCCATCAGAATAAATCTCATCTACACATGGGAAACATGCACGTTGGAGCTGTGTCAAAGCCTCTGTTTAGGAGAACCCTTCAGGGCCCCGGTGCCACCGCTTCATTCCAAGGGCTCCATACACACAAACACATATTAGGACATATCCACTGGAGATTCCATTTCAACTCAGCCTCCTCGGTTGCTCCCCCACATCCAGCAGATCTAACCTGTCTTGTTGCTTGGAGACAATTGGAATGCGAGGTGGGCTACCCAGCCATCCATCCTTAGAACCCTGCTCGGAATTGTTGGCCTGGAGCCAAGGAACAGGTCTCAATTGTCCTGCAGAAGAATCTTTGCAGTTTGGAGCTTCTCACAACTCCCATCGTGGGAAAACACCCATGGCCTCGTGATCCAACCCCCCTTCAAGAAGGGGCCATCAGGGACAGAAAGTCCAACCTGAGCGATCGTGTGATCCTTGCCCTGACTTCAGATGCACGAGATCTCGATTGAGGTCTGTAGATTGTGCCTGCCATATCCTCACCCAGAAACCTAGGCCTAGCTTGGCTTCTCAGACTTCAGTCCTCAGACTACTGACCCACAAGCCCTCCAGTTTGGCAATCCAGAACTACAATGCCGCACTCTGCCTGCCCTCCAGAAGAAAAACATTGCCCTCTTGGGCCACCCAGAAACCACAAATGAGGATCAACCTGCACGCCATTCGGAAGTACCCCAAATATATAGGCTGACCTGGGCACTATTGCCCTTTCTGACCCAGCCTGAGCCTGGACCTCCTGGCCCCACCCAGACAGCTGGCCTCACACTGAGCACATCGGACCCGCCATGGCCTTAGGTTGTCATCTCTTCTCAACCTCGGTTTCCAGGCTTCAGAACCTAGACCCGATCCCCAATCACTGCCCTGGTTTGAAAATGAGGCAGAAATCAGAACTCTTTCCCCATGGCAAGAAACCTTGTGGTTGGCATGTGGTCCAACGTTCAGTGTAGTAGAAACCAGTGTGGCCCATGAGGCCCCGCCCATGCTTGCGGGCCACATTGGTCACAAACACACATTGTGACCCTCAGCCTGAGCCCAGGCTTCACAGAAGGCCTCTCAGTGGCTGGATGAAGAGACAGCATATTGGGCCTGCCATGCCCCTAGGCCCCAATTTTTAACCATAGTTCGGGTTGTCCCTTCACTCTTCCCCAGGGCTCTGCTTTGGAATTCCTCTTTTGGTGGGACACCTGAGGTAACAAACCTGAAAGGAGTCCTCCCATCCCACAGAGTGACGAAAATCTATTGGGATCGGTCCAAATCCACAGAGAAAGATTTGTCCATGGCCCATGAGGCTTCCCCAACATTCCACGGCCATCGCTGATACAAAATCCAGAGACAAAAGCCTGAGCAAGCGCGTCAGACTCGCTCATTCTTCATATTCTGAAGAGTTCTTCTCATGGTTTGTAGATCGGGCGTGCCATACCTACGTCCCCAAACCTAAGCTGAGTTTGTGTTTTCAGACTTCTGTCCTCAAAGTCCTGGGCCACACTCCCTCCAGGCTGGGGCCCCTGGAGCCACACATTAGGACTGCGCCCACCCAATCCATGGGAATTCTGCCCATTCCATTGTCAAAAATCGTACAATTAGATGAACCCACCAAAGTCCCTGTGGCCATCCCAGTAGTGTAGGTCGCCGGGACAAAAAAGGGCGGTTGATACCAGCTGAGCATCTACCTCCACTCATACCATAGATGGATGTCCCCAGAGAAGAAGATTGAACCAGACAGGACCCGAGGCCATTATCGGATCCATTGCTTTGGTTTACAGGCATGTCTCCTCAAAAGCCTGGGTTCCAATACCAGCAGAAAGGATTTCCTGAGGCACCCATCAGAACAAATCTCGTCTCCACAAGCAAACTTGTGCATGGGAGCTATGTCAAAAGCTTAGGAGAATACTTCAGGGTCCCGGTGCCACCGCCCCATTCCAAGGCCCTCATGGACACAAACACACATTAGGACCCATCCTCAGGAAAGTCCATTTCAACTCAGCCACCCCGGTTGCTCCCGCAGATCCAATGGATCTAAACTGTCTTGTTGTGAGGAGACAATTGGAATGCGAGGCGGACGTCCCAGGCAAACATCCTCCAATGGTGCTCTGGAGTCATTCCATATGGGATGTTCTGGAGCTGTCCATCAGGTCTCAATTGTCCCGCAGAAGGAATCCTTGAAGGGGGGATCCCACATCTCCCAACGTGGAAAACCTCCATGGCCTCAAGATTCCGCTCCCTTCATGAAGGGGCCGTCATGCACAGAAACTCCAACCTGAGCCAACGTCTGATCCTCGCCCTGACTTCAGATGCATGAGATATTGGTTCAGAATTGCAGGGGGTACCTGCCGTGCCCTCACCCTGAATCCGAAGTCTAGCTTGTGTTCTCAGTCTTCCGTCGTCACTCTCCTGGCCCCGACGCCCTCAAGTTTGGCAATTCCGGAGAGACAATGAAGCACTCTGCCTGCCCTCTAGAAAAAATATATTGCCTAATGAGCTGCCCAGGCAGCTTAAATGAGGATCAACCTACACGGCACTCGAATGTACCCAAGTTATATAGTCTAACCTGGGCACTAATGCACTGTCTGACACAACCTGAGCCCGGACCTCCTGACCAACACCCAGACAGCTGATGGCACACTGAGCACATCAGACCCGCCATGGCCTTAGTTCATCATCTCTTCCCTACCTCAGTTTTCAGGCTTCAGAACCTAGACCTTATCTCCAATCAATGCCCAGGGGTGACTGTGATGCAGAAATCAGAACTCTTCCTGACCCATGGCAAGAAACCTTCTGGTTGGCATGTTGTCCAACGTTCAGTGTAGGAGAAAACAGCATTCACCCTGAGGCCCCGCCCATTCTTGAGTGCGACGAGAGCATAAACACGCATTGTGACCTCAGCGTGAGTCCTGTCCTCTAGTAAGTCCTCTCGGTAGCTGGACCATTAGATGTCATAATGGGCTTGACATGTCCCTTGGCCCCAATTTTTAACCAGATTTCTGGTTGTCCAGTCGCCCCTCCCCAGGGCTCTACTCTGGAATCCCTCATTTGGTGGGACATCTGAGGTTGAAAAACAAAACAAAACAAATAAACAACAACAACAAAACAGACTTCTTCCATCCTCAGAATGACCCCAAACTCTTTGGACGGGGCCGAACCCCCAGAGCGTAAGTCTCGTCCATTTCCCATGAAGTCACCCGGAAATTTTACGACCATGAGTGACACGGTATCCAGAGACAAAAACTTGAGCAAGAGCCTCACACTCGCCCTTTTTTCATATCCTGAAGAGTTCTCCTCATGGTCTGTAGATCAATCCTGCCATACCTATGACCCGAAACATAAGCCGAGTTTGTGTTTTCAGACAACTGTCCAAACAGCTCTGGCCTACACACCCTACCGGCTCAGGCCCCTGGAGACAAACCTGAGGACTGTACTTGCCTTCTCCAAGGGAAATATATGTGCCCATTCCAATGGCCACAACCCTACTAATAGCATAAACCTCCAAAGGCCCTGAGGCCATCCCAATAGTTGTGGCTTCCCAGGACAAACAGGGGCAATCTGAGCCCATCGGAGCACCAACCTGCACTCAGACCCGTAGACGGATGTCCCCAGAGGTAAAAACAAAAACGAACAAGCCCTTAGGCACTAATTGGATCCATTTCTTTGGTTTCCAGGCATCTCTCCTCAGAGGCCTGGATTTCCATACCAGCATATGGCTGTTTCTTGACTCACCCATCAGAATAAATCTCATCTACACATGGGAAACATGCACGTTGGAGCTGTGTCAAAGCCTCTGTTTAGGAGAACCCTTCAGGGCCCCGGTGCCACCGCTTCATTCCAAGGGCTCCATACACACAAACACATATTAGGACATATCCACTGGAGATTCCATTTCAACTCAGCCTCCTCGGTTGCTCCCCCACATCCAGCAGATCTAACCTGTCTTGTTGCTTGGAGACAATTGGAATGCGAGGTGGGCTACCCAGCCATCCATCCTTAGAACCCTGCTCGGAATCGTTGGCCTGGAGCCAACGAACAGGTCTCAATTGTCCTGCAGAAGAATCTTTGCAGTTTGGAGCTTCTCACAACTCCCATCGTGGGAAAACACCCATGGCCTCGTGATCCAACCCCCCTTCAAGAAGGGGCCATCAGGGACAGAAAGTCCAACCTGAGCGATCGTGTGATCCTTGCCCTGACTTCAGATGCACGAGATCTCGATTGAGGTCTGTAGATTGTGCCTGCCATATCCTCACCCAGAAACCTAGGCCTAGCTTGGCTTCTCAGACTTCAGTCCTCAGACTACTGACCCACAAGCCCTCCAGTTTGGCAATCCAGAACTACAATGCCGCACTCTGCCTGCCCTCCAGAAGAAAAACATTGCCCTCTTGGGCCACCCAGAAACCACAAATGAGGATCAACCTGCACGCCATTCGGAAGTACCCCAAATATATAGGCTGACCTGGGCACTATTGCCCTTTCTGACCCAGCCTGAGCCTGGACCTCCTGGCCCCACCCAGACAGCTGGCCTCACACTGAGCACATCGGACCCGCCATGGCCTTAGGTTGTCATCTCTTCTCAACCTCGGTTTCCAGGCTTCAGAACCTAGACCCGATCCCCAATCACTGCCCTGGTTTGAAAATGAGGCAGAAATCAGAACTCTTTCCCCATGGCAAGAAACCTTGTGGTTGGCATGTGGTCCAACGTTCAGTGTAGTAGAAACCAGTGTGGCCCATGAGGCCCCGCCCATGCTTGCGGGCCACATTGGTCACAAACACACATTGTGACCCTCAGCCTGAGCCCAGGCTTCACAGAAGGCCTCTCAGTGGCTGGATGAAGAGACAGCATATTGGGCCTGCCATGCCCCTAGGCCCCAATTTTTAACCATAGTTCGGGTTGTCCCTTCACTCTTCCCCAGGGCTCTGCTTTGGAATTCCTCTTTTGGTGGGACACCTGAGGTAACAAACCTGAAAGGAGTCCTCCCATCCCACAGAGTGACGAAAATCTATTGGGATCGGTCCAAATCCACAGAGAAAGATTTGTCCATGGCCCATGAGGCTTCCCCAACATTCCACGGCCATCGCTGATACAAAATCCAGAGACAAAAGCCTGAGCAAGCGCGTCAGACTCGCTCATTCTTCATATTCTGAAGAGTTCTTCTCATGGTTTGTAGATCGGGCGTGCCATACCTACGTCCCCAAACCTAAGCTGAGTTTGTGTTTTCAGACTTCTGTCCTCAAAGTCCTGGGCCACACTCCCTCCAGGCTGGGGCCCCTGGAGCCACACATTAGGACTGCGCCCACCCAATCCATGGGAATTCTGCCCATTCCATTGTCAAAAATCGTACAATTAGATGAACCCACCAAAGTCCCTGTGGCCATCCCAGTAGTGTAGTTCGCCGGGACAAAAAAGGGCGGTTGATACCAGCTGAGCATCTACCTCCACTCATACCATAGATGGATGTCCCCAGAGAAGAAGATTGAACCAGACAGGACCCGAGGCCATTATCGGATCCATTGCTTTGGTTTACAGGCATGTCTCCTCAAAAGCCTGGGTTCCAATACCAGCAGAAAGGATTTCCTGAGGCACCCATCAGAACAAATCTCGTCTCCACAAGCAAACTTGTGCATGGGAGCTATGTCAAAAGCTTAGGAGAATACTTCAGGGTCCCGGTGCCACCGCCCCATTCCAAGGCCCTCATGGACACAAACACACATTAGGACCCATCCTCAGGAAAGTCCATTTCAACTCAGCCACCCCGGTTGCTCCCGCAGATCCAATGGATCTAAACTGTCTTGTTGTGAGGAGACAATTGGAATGCGAGGCGGACGTCCCAGGCAAACATCCTCCAATGGTGCTCTGGAGTCATTCCATATGGGATGTTCTGGAGCTGTCCATCAGGTCTCAATTGTCCCGCAGAAGGAATCCTTGAAGGGGGGATCCCACATCTCCCAACGTGGAAAACCTCCATGGCCTCAAGATTCCGCTCCCTTCATGAAGGGGCCGTCATGCACAGAAACTCCAACCTGAGCCAACGTCTGATCCTCGCCCTGACTTCAGATGCATGAGATATTGGTTCAGAATTGCAGGGGGTACCTGCCGTGCCCTCACCCTGAATCCGAAGTCTAGCTTGTGTTCTCAGTCTTCCGTCGTCACTCTCCTGGCCCCGACGCCCTCAAGTTTGGCAATTCCGGAGAGACAATGAAGCACTCTGCCTGCCCTCTAGAAAAAATATATTGCCTAATGAGCTGCCCAGGCAGCTTAAATGAGGATCAACCTACACGGCACTCGAATGTACCCAAGTTATATAGTCTAACCTGGGCACTAATGCACTGTCTGACACAACCTGAGCCCGGACCTCCTGACCAACACCCAGACAGCTGATGGCACACTGAGCACATCAGACCCGCCATGGCCTTAGTTCATCATCTCTTCCCTACCTCAGTTTTCAGGCTTCAGAACCTAGACCTTATCTCCAATCAATGCCCAGGGGTGACTGTGATGCAGAAATCAGAACTCTTCCTGACCCATGGCAAGAAACCTTCTGGTTGGCATGTTGTCCAACGTTCAGTGTAGGAGAAAACAGCATTCACCCTGAGGCCCCGCCCATTCTTGAGTGCGACGAGAGCATAAACACGCATTGTGACCTCAGCGTGAGTCCTGTCCTCTAGTAAGTCCTCTCGGTAGCTGGACCATTAGATGTCATAATGGGCTTGACATGTCCCTTGGCCCCAATTTTTAACCAGATTTCTGGTTGTCCAGTCGCCCCTCCCCAGGGCTCTACTCTGGAATCCCTCATTTGGTGGGACATCTGAGGTTGAAAAACAAAACAAAACAAATAAACAACAACAACAAAACAGACTTCTTCCATCCTCAGAATGACCCCAAACTCTTTGGACGGGGCCGAACCCCCAGAGCGTAAGTCTCGTCCATTTCCCATGAAGTCACCCGGAAATTTTACGACCATGAGTGACACGGTATCCAGAGACAAAAACTTGAGCAAGAGCCTCACACTCGCCCTTTTTTCATATCCTGAAGAGTTCTCCTCATGGTCTGTAGATCAATCCTGCCATACCTATGACCCGAAACATAAGCCAAGTTTGTGTTTTCAGACAACTGTCCAAACAGCTCTGGCCTACACACCCTACCGGCTCAGGCCCCTGGAGACAAACCTGAGGACTGTACTTGCCTTCTCCAAGGGAAATATATGTGCCCATTCCAATGGCCACAACCCTACTAATAGCATAAACCTCCAAAGGCCCTGAGGCCATCCCAATAGTTGTGGCTTCCCAGGACAAACAGGGGCAATCTGAGCCCATCAGAGCACCAACCTGCACTCGGACCCGTAGACGGATGTCCCCAGAGGTAAAAACAAAAACGAACAAGCCCTTAGGCACTAATTGGATCCATTTCTTTGGTTTCCAGGCATCTCTCCTCAGAGGCCTGGATTTCCATACCAGCATATGGCTGTTTCTTGACTCACCCATCAGAATAAATCTCATCTACACATGGGAAACATGCACGTTGGAGCTGTGTCAAAGCCTCTGTTTAGGAGAACCCTTCAGGGCCCCAGTGCCACCGCTTCATTCCAAGGGCTCCATACACACAAACACATATTAGGACATATCCACTGGAGATTCCATTTCAACTCAGCCTCCTCGGTTGCTCCCCCACATCCAGCAGATCTAACCTGTCTTGTTGCTTGGAGACAATTGGAATGCGAGGTGGGCTACCCAGCCATCCATCCTTAGAACCCTGCTCGGAATCGTTGGCCTGGAGCCAACGAACAGGTCTCAATTGTCCTGCAGAAGAATCTTTGCAGTTTGGAGCTTCTCACAACTCCCATCGTGGGAAAACACCCATGGCCTCGTGATCCAACCCCCCTTCAAGAAGGGGCCATCAGGGACAGAAAGTCCAACCTGAGCGATCGTGTGATCCTTGCCCTGACTTCAGATGCACGAGATCTCGATTGAGGTCTGTAGATTGTGCCTGCCATATCCTCACCCAGAAACCTAGGCCTAGCTTGGCTTCTCAGACTTCAGTCCTCAGACTACTGACCCACAAGCCCTCCAGTTTGGCAATCCAGAACTACAATGCCGCACTCTGCCTGCCCTCCAGAAGAAAAACATTGCCCTCTTGGGCCACCCAGAAACCACAAATGAGGATCAACCTGCACGCCATTCGGAAGTACCCCAAATATATAGGCTGACCTGGGCACTATTGCCCTTTCTGACCCAGCCTGAGCCTGGACCTCCTGGCCCCACCCAGACAGCTGGCCTCACACTGAGCACATCGGACCCGCCATGGCCTTAGGTTGTCATCTCTTCTCAACCTCGGTTTCCAGGCTTCAGAACCTAGACCCGATCCCCAATCACTGCCCTGGTTTGAAAATGAGGCAGAAATCAGAACTCTTTCCCCATGGCAAGAAACCTTGTGGTTGGCATGTGGTCCAACGTTCAGTGTAGTAGAAACCAGTGTGGCCCATGAGGCCCCGCCCATGCTTGCGGGCCACATTGGTCACAAACACACATTGTGACCCTCAGCCTGAGCCCAGGCTTCACAGAAGGCCTCTCAGTGGCTGGATGAAGAGACAGCATATTGGGCCTGCCATGCCCCTAGGCCCCAATTTTTAACCATAGTTCGGGTTGTCCCTTCACTCTTCCCCAGGGCTCTGCTTTGGAATTCCTCTTTTGGTGGGACACCTGAGGTAACAAACCTGAAAGGAGTCCTCCCATCCCACAGAGTGACGAAAATCTATTGGGATCGGTCCAAATCCACAGAGAAAGATTTGTCCATGGCCCATGAGGCTTCCCCAACATTCCACGGCCATCGCTGATACAAAATCCAGAGACAAAAGCCTGAGCAAGCGCGTCAGACTCGCTCATTCTTCATATTCTGAAGAGTTCTTCTCATGGTTTGTAGATCGGGCGTGCCATACCTACGTCCCCAAACCTAAGCTGAGTTTGTGTTTTCAGACTTCTGTCCTCAAAGTCCTGGGCCACACTCCCTCCAGGCTGGGGCCCCTGGAGCCACACATTAGGACTGCGCCCACCCAATCCATGGGAATTCTGCCCATTCCATTGTCAAAAATCGTACAATTAGATGAACCCACCAAAGTCCCTGTGGCCATCCCAGTAGTGTAGGTCGCCGGGACAAAAAAGGGCGGTTGATACCAGCTGAGCATCTACCTCCACTCATACCATAGATGGATGTCCCCAGAGAAGAAGATTGAACCAGACAGGACCCGAGGCCATTATCGGATCCATTGCTTTGGTTTACAGGCATGTCTCCTCAAAAGCCTGGGTTCCAATACCAGCAGAAAGGATTTCCTGAGGCACCCATCAGAACAAATCTCGTCTCCACAAGCAAACTTGTGCATGGGAGCTATGTCAAAAGCTTAGGAGAATACTTCAGGGTCCCGGTGCCACCGCCCCATTCCAAGGCCCTCATGGACACAAACACACATTAGGACCCATCCTCAGGAAAGTCCATTTCAACTCAGCCACCCCGGTTGCTCCCGCAGATCCAATGGATCTAAACTGTCTTGTTGTGAGGAGACAATTGGAATGCGAGGCGGACGTCCCAGGCAAACATCCTCCAATGGTGCTCTGGAGTCATTCCATATGGGATGTTCTGGAGCTGTCCATCAGGTCTCAATTGTCCCGCAGAAGGAATCCTTGAAGGGGGGATCCCACATCTCCCAACGTGGAAAACCTCCATGGCCTCAAGATTCCGCTCCCTTCATGAAGGGGCCGTCATGCACAGAAACTCCAACCTGAGCCAACGTCTGATCCTCGCCCTGACTTCAGATGCATGAGATATTGGTTCAGAATTGCAGGGGGTACCTGCCGTGCCCTCACCCTGAATCCGAAGTCTAGCTTGTGTTCTCAGTCTTCCGTCGTCACTCTCCTGGCCCCGACGCCCTCAAGTTTGGCAATTCCGGAGAGACAATGAAGCACTCTGCCTGCCCTCTAGAAAAAATATATTGCCTAATGAGCTGCCCAGGCAGCTTAAATGAGGATCAACCTACACGGCACTCGAATGTACCCAAGTTATATAGTCTAACCTGGGCACTAATGCACTGTCTGACACAACCTGAGCCCGGACCTCCTGACCAACACCCAGACAGCTGATGGCACACTGAGCACATCAGACCCGCCATGGCCTTAGTTCATCATCTCTTCCCTACCTCAGTTTTCAGGCTTCAGAACCTAGACCTTATCTCCAATCAATGCCCAGGGGTGACTGTGATGCAGAAATCAGAACTCTTCCTGACCCATGGCAAGAAACCTTCTGGTTGGCATGTTGTCCAACGTTCAGTGTAGGAGAAAACAGCATTCACCCTGAGGCCCCGCCCATTCTTGAGTGCGACGAGAGCATAAACACGCATTGTGACCTCAGCGTGAGTCCTGTCCTCTAGTAAGTCCTCTCGGTAGCTGGACCATTAGATGTCATAATGGGCTTGACATGTCCCTTGGCCCCAATTTTTAACCAGATTTCTGGTTGTCCAGTCGCCCCTCCCCAGGGCTCTACTCTGGAATCCCTCATTTGGTGGGACATCTGAGGTTGAAAAACAAAACAAAACAAATAAACAACAACAACAAAACAGACTTCTTCCATCCTCAGAATGACCCCAAACTCTTTGGACGGGGCCGAACCCCCAGAGCGTAAGTCTCGTCCATTTCCCATGAAGTCACCCGGAAATTTTACGACCATGAGTGACACGGTATCCAGAGACAAAAACTTGAGCAAGAGCCTCACACTCGCCCTTTTTTCATATCCTGAAGAGTTCTCCTCATGGTCTGTAGATCAATCCTGCCATACCTAT
The DNA here is from genome assembly GCF_964662115.1 of Mustela nivalis. NCBI lineage: Eukaryota > Metazoa > Chordata > Mammalia > Carnivora > Mustelidae > Mustela > Mustela nivalis. The sequence goes on along the minus strand of NW_028134738.1, from coordinate 31,386 downwards.
GACCCGAAACATAAGCCGAGTTTGTGTTTTCAGACAACTGTCCAAACAGCTCTGGCCTACACACCCTACCGGCTCAGGCCCCTGGAGACAAACCTGAGGACTGTACTTGCCTTCTCCAAGGGAAATATATGTGCCCATTCCAATGGCCACAACCCTACTAATAGCATAAACCTCCAAAGGCCCTGAGGCCATCCCAATAGTTGTGGCTTCCCAGGACAAACAGGGGCAAACTGAGCCCATCGGAGCACCAACCTGCACTCAGACCCGTAGACGGATGTCCCCAGAGGTAAAAACAAAAACGAACAAGCCCTTAGGCACTAATTGGATCCATTTCTTTGGTTTCCAGGCATCTCTCCTCAGAGGCCTGGATTTCCATACCAGCATATGGCTGTTTCTTGACTCACCCATCAGAATAAATCTCATCTACACATGGGAAACATGCACGTTGGAGCTGTGTCAAAGCCTCTGTTTAGGAGAACCCTTCAGGGCCCCAGTGCCACCGCTTCATTCCAAGGGCTCCATACACACAAACACATATTAGGACATATCCACTGGAGATTCCATTTCAACTCAGCCTCCTCGGTTGCTCCCCCACATCCAGCAGATCTAACCTGTCTTGTTGCTTGGAGACAATTGGAATGCGAGGTGGGCTACCCAGCCATCCATCCTTAGAACCCTGCTCGGAATTGTTGGCCTGGAGCCAACGAACAGGTCTCAATTGTCCTGCAGAAGAATCTTTGCAGTTTGGAGCTTCTCACAACTCCCATCGTGGGAAAACACCCATGGCCTCGTGATCCAACCCCCCTTCAAGAAGGGGCCATCAGGGACAGAAAGTCCAACCTGAGCGATCGTGTGATCCTTGCCCTGACTTCAGATGCACGAGATCTCGATTGAGGTCTGTAGATTGTGCCTGCCATATCCTCACCCAGAAACCTAGGCCTAGCTTGGCTTCTCAGACTTCAGTCCTCAGACTACTGACCCACAAGCCCTCCAGTTTGGCAATCCAGAACTACAATGCCGCACTCTGCCTGCCCTCCAGAAGAAAAACATTGCCCTCTTGGGCCACCCAGAAACCACAAATGAGGATCAACCTGCACGCCATTCGGAAGTACCCCAAATATATAGGCTGACCTGGGCACTATTGCCCTTTCTGACCCAGCCTGAGCCTGGACCTCCTGGCCCCACCCAGACAGCTGGCCTCACACTGAGCACATCGGACCCGCCATGGCCTTAGGTTGTCATCTCTTCTCAACCTCGGTTTCCAGGCTTCAGAACCTAGACCCGATCCCCAATCACTGCCCTGGTTTGAAAATGAGGCAGAAATCAGAACTCTTTCCCCATGGCAAGAAACCTTGTGGTTGGCATGTGGTCCAACGTTCAGTGTAGTAGAAACCAGTGTGGCCCATGAGGCCCCGCCCATGCTTGCGGGCCACATTGGTCACAAACACACATTGTGACCCTCAGCCTGAGCCCAGGCTTCACAGAAGGCCTCTCAGTGGCTGGATGAAGAGACAGCATATTGGGCCTGCCATGCCCCTAGGCCCCAATTTTTAACCATAGTTCGGGTTGTCCCTTCACTCTTCCCCAGGGCTCTGCTTTGGAATTCCTCTTTTGGTGGGACACCTGAGGTAACAAACCTGAAAGGAGTCCTCCCATCCCACAGAGTGACGAAAATCTATTGGGATCGGTCCAAATCCACAGAGAAAGATTTGTCCATGGCCCATGAGGCTTCCCCAACATTCCACGGCCATCGCTGATACAAAATCCAGAGACAAAAGCCTGAGCAAGCGCGTCAGACTCGCTCATTCTTCATATTCTGAAGAGTTCTTCTCATGGTTTGTAGATCGGGCGTGCCATACCTACGTCCCCAAACCTAAGCTGAGTTTGTGTTTTCAGACTTCTGTCCTCAAAGTCCTGGGCCACACTCCCTCCAGGCTGGGGCCCCTGGAGCCACACATTAGGACTGCGCCCACCCAATCCATGGGAATTCTGCCCATTCCATTGTCAAAAATCGTACAATTAGATGAACCCACCAAAGTCCCTGTGGCCATCCCAGTAGTGTAGGTCGCCGGGACAAAAAAGGGCGGTTGATACCAGCTGAGCATCTACCTCCACTCATACCATAGATGGATGTCCCCAGAGAAGAAGATTGAACCAGACAGGACCCGAGGCCATTATCGGATCCATTGCTTTGGTTTACAGGCATGTCTCCTCAAAAGCCTGGGTTCCAATACCAGCAGAAAGGATTTCCTGAGGCACCCATCAGAACAAATCTCGTCTCCACAAGCAAACTTGTGCATGGGAGCTATGTCAAAAGCTTAGGAGAATACTTCAGGGTCCCGGTGCCACCGCCCCATTCCAAGGCCCTCATGGACACAAACACACATTAGGACCCATCCTCAGGAAAGTCCATTTCAACTCAGCCACCCCGGTTGCTCCCGCAGATCCAATGGATCTAAACTGTCTTGTTGTGAGGAGACAATTGGAATGCGAGGCGGACGTCCCAGGCAAACATCCTCCAATGGTGCTCTGGAGTCATTCCATATGGGATGTTCTGGAGCTGTCCATCAGGTCTCAATTGTCCCGCAGAAGGAATCCTTGAAGGGGGGATCCCACATCTCCCAACGTGGAAAACCTCCATGGCCTCAAGATTCCGCTCCCTTCATGAAGGGGCCGTCATGCACAGAAACTCCAACCTGAGCCAACGTCTGATCCTCGCCCTGACTTCAGATGCATGAGATATTGGTTCAGAATTGCAGGGGGTACCTGCCGTGCCCTCACCCTGAATCCGAAGTCTAGCTTGTGTTCTCAGTCTTCCGTCGTCACTCTCCTGGCCCCGACGCCCTCAAGTTTGGCAATTCCGGAGAGACAATGAAGCACTCTGCCTGCCCTCTAGAAAAAATATATTGCCTAATGAGCTGCCCAGGCAGCTTAAATGAGGATCAACCTACACGGCACTCGAATGTACCCAAGTTATATAGTCTAACCTGGGCACTAATGCACTGTCTGACACAACCTGAGCCCGGACCTCCTGACCAACACCCAGACAGCTGATGGCACACTGAGCACATCAGACCCGCCATGGCCTTAGTTCATCATCTCTTCCCTACCTCAGTTTTCAGGCTTCAGAACCTAGACCTTATCTCCAATCAATGCCCAGGGGTGACTGTGATGCAGAAATCAGAACTCTTCCTGACCCATGGCAAGAAACCTTCTGGTTGGCATGTTGTCCAACGTTCAGTGTAGGAGAAAACAGCATTCACCCTGAGGCCCCGCCCATTCTTGAGTGCGACGAGAGCATAAACACGCATTGTGACCTCAGCGTGAGTCCTGTCCTCTAGTAAGTCCTCTCGGTAGCTGGACCATTAGATGTCATAATGGGCTTGACATGTCCCTTGGCCCCAATTTTTAACCAGATTTCTGGTTGTCCAGTCGCCCCTCCCCAGGGCTCTACTCTGGAATCCCTCATTTGGTGGGACATCTGAGGTTGAAAAACAAAACAAAACAAATAAACAACAACAACAAAACAGACTTCTTCCATCCTCAGAATGACCCCAAACTCTTTGGACGGGGCCGAACCCCCAGAGCGTAAGTCTCGTCCATTTCCCATGAAGTCACCCGGAAATTTTACGACCATGAGTGACACGGTATCCAGAGACAAAAACTTGAGCAAGAGCCTCACACTCGCCCTTTTTTCATATCCTGAAGAGTTCTCCTCATGGTCTGTAGATCAATCCTGCCATACCTATGACCCGAAACATAAGCCGAGTTTGTGTTTTCAGACAACTGTCCAAACAGCTCTGGCCTACACACCCTACCGGCTCAGGCCCCTGGAGACAAACCTGAGGACTGTACTTGCCTTCTCCAAGGGAAATATATGTGCCCATTCCAATGGCCACAACCCTACTAATAGCATAAACCTCCAAAGGCCCTGAGGCCATCCCAATAGTTGTGGCTTCCCAGGACAAACAGGGGCAATCTGAGCCCATCGGAGCACCAACCTGCACTCAGACCCGTAGACGGATGTCCCCAGAGGTAAAAACAAAAACGAACAAGCCCTTAGGCACTAATTGGATCCATTTCTTTGGTTTCCAGGCATCTCTCCTCAGAGGCCTGGATTTCCATACCAGCATATGGCTGTTTCTTGACTCACCCATCAGAATAAATCTCATCTACACATGGGAAACATGCACGTTGGAGCTGTGTCAAAGCCTCTGTTTAGGAGAACCCTTCAGGGCCCCAGTGCCACCGCTTCATTCCAAGGGCTCCATACACACAAACACATATTAGGACATATCCACTGGAGATTCCATTTCAACTCAGCCTCCTCGGTTGCTCCCCCACATCCAGCAGATCTAACCTGTCTTGTTGCTTGGAGACAATTGGAATGCGAGGTGGGCTACCCAGCCATCCATCCTTAGAACCCTGCTCGGAATTGTTGGCCTGGAGCCAACGAACAGGTCTCAATTGTCCTGCAGAAGAATCTTTGCAGTTTGGAGCTTCTCACAACTCCCATCGTGGGAAAACACCCATGGCCTCGTGATCCAACCCCCCTTCAAGAAGGGGCCATCAGGGACAGAAAGTCCAACCTGAGCGATCGTGTGATCCTTGCCCTGACTTCAGATGCACGAGATCTCGATTGAGGTCTGTAGATTGTGCCTGCCATATCCTCACCCAGAAACCTAGGCCTAGCTTGGCTTCTCAGACTTCAGTCCTCAGACTACTGACCCACAAGCCCTCCAGTTTGGCAATCCAGAACTACAATGCCGCACTCTGCCTGCCCTCCAGAAGAAAAACATTGCCCTCTTGGGCCACCCAGAAACCACAAATGAGGATCAACCTGCACGCCATTCGGAAGTACCCCAAATATATAGGCTGACCTGGGCACTATTGCCCTTTCTGACCCAGCCTGAGCCTGGACCTCCTGGCCCCACCCAGACAGCTGGCCTCACACTGAGCACATCGGACCCGCCATGGCCTTAGGTTGTCATCTCTTCTCAACCTCGGTTTCCAGGCTTCAGAACCTAGACCCGATCCCCAATCACTGCCCTGGTTTGAAAATGAGGCAGAAATCAGAACTCTTTCCCCATGGCAAGAAACCTTGTGGTTGGCATGTGGTCCAACGTTCAGTGTAGTAGAAACCAGTGTGGCCCATGAGGCCCCGCCCATGCTTGCGGGCCACATTGGTCACAAACACACATTGTGACCCTCAGCCTGAGCCCAGGCTTCACAGAAGGCCTCTCAGTGGCTGGATGAAGAGACAGCATATTGGGCCTGCCATGCCCCTAGGCCCCAATTTTTAACCATAGTTCGGGTTGTCCCTTCACTCTTCCCCAGGGCTCTGCTTTGGAATTCCTCTTTTGGTGGGACACCTGAGGTAACAAACCTGAAAGGAGTCCTCCCATCCCACAGAGTGACGAAAATCTATTGGGATCGGTCCAAATCCACAGAGAAAGATTTGTCCATGGCCCATGAGGCTTCCCCAACATTCCACGGCCATCGCTGATACAAAATCCAGAGACAAAAGCCTGAGCAAGCGCGTCAGACTCGCTCATTCTTCATATTCTGAAGAGTTCTTCTCATGGTTTGTAGATCGGGCGTGCCATACCTACGTCCCCAAACCTAAGCTGAGTTTGTGTTTTCAGACTTCTGTCCTCAAAGTCCTGGGCCACACTCCCTCCAGGCTGGGGCCCCTGGAGCCACACATTAGGACTGCGCCCACCCAATCCATGGGAATTCTGCCCATTCCATTGTCAAAAATCGTACAATTAGATGAACCCACCAAAGTCCCTGTGGCCATCCCAGTAGTGTAGGTCGCCGGGACAAAAAAGGGCGGTTGATACCAGCTGAGCATCTACCTCCACTCATACCATAGATGGATGTCCCCAGAGAAGAAGATTGAACCAGACAGGACCCGAGGCCATTATCGGATCCATTGCTTTGGTTTACAGGCATGTCTCCTCAAAAGCCTGGGTTCCAATACCAGCAGAAAGGATTTCCTGAGGCACCCATCAGAACAAATCTCGTCTCCACAAGCAAACTTGTGCATGGGAGCTATGTCAAAAGCTTAGGAGAATACTTCAGGGTCCCGGTGCCACCGCCCCATTCCAAGGCCCTCATGGACACAAACACACATTAGGACCCATCCTCAGGAAAGTCCATTTCAACTCAGCCACCCCGGTTGCTCCCGCAGATCCAATGGATCTAAACTGTCTTGTTGTGAGGAGACAATTGGAATGCGAGGCGGACGTCCCAGGCAAACATCCTCCAATGGTGCTCTGGAGTCATTCCATATGGGATGTTCTGGAGCTGTCCATCAGGTCTCAATTGTCCCGCAGAAGGAATCCTTGAAGGGGGGATCCCACATCTCCCAACGTGGAAAACCTCCATGGCCTCAAGATTCCGCTCCCTTCATGAAGGGGCCGTCATGCACAGAAACTCCAACCTGAGCCAACGTCTGATCCTCGCCCTGACTTCAGATGCATGAGATATTGGTTCAGAATTGCAGGGGGTACCTGCCGTGCCCTCACCCTGAATCCGAAGTCTAGCTTGTGTTCTCAGTCTTCCGTCGTCACTCTCCTGGCCCCGACGCCCTCAAGTTTGGCAATTCCGGAGAGACAATGAAGCACTCTGCCTGCCCTCTAGAAAAAATATATTGCCTAATGAGCTGCCCAGGCAGCTTAAATGAGGATCAACCTACACGGCACTCGAATGTACCCAAGTTATATAGTCTAACCTGGGCACTAATGCACTGTCTGACACAACCTGAGCCCGGACCTCCTGACCAACACCCAGACAGCTGATGGCACACTGAGCACATCAGACCCGCCATGGCCTTAGTTCATCATCTCTTCCCTACCTCAGTTTTCAGGCTTCAGAACCTAGACCTTATCTCCAATCAATGCCCAGGGGTGACTGTGATGCAGAAATCAGAACTCTTCCTGACCCATGGCAAGAAACCTTCTGGTTGGCATGTTGTCCAACGTTCAGTGTAGGAGAAAACAGCATTCACCCTGAGGCCCCGCCCATTCTTGAGTGCGACGAGAGCATAAACACGCATTGTGACCTCAGCGTGAGTCCTGTCCTCTAGTAAGTCCTCTCGGTAGCTGGACCATTAGATGTCATAATGGGCTTGACATGTCCCTTGGCCCCAATTTTTAACCAGATTTCTGGTTGTCCAGTCGCCCCTCCCCAGGGCTCTACTCTGGAATCCCTCATTTGGTGGGACATCTGAGGTTGAAAAACAAAACAAAACAAATAAACAACAACAACAAAACAGACTTCTTCCATCCTCAGAATGACCCCAAACTCTTTGGACGGGGCCGAACCCCCAGAGCGTAAGTCTCGTCCATTTCCCATGAAGTCACCCGGAAATTTTACGACCATGAGTGACACGGTATCCAGAGACAAAAACTTGAGCAAGAGCCTCACACTCGCCCTTTTTTCATATCCTGAAGAGTTCTCCTCATGGTCTGTAGATCAATCCTGCCATACCTATGACCCGAAACATAAGCCGAGTTTGTGTTTTCAGACAACTGTCCAAACAGCTCTGGCCTACACACCCTACCGGCTCAGGCCCCTGGAGACAAACCTGAGGACTGTACTTGCCTTCTCCAAGGGAAATATATGTGCCCATTCCAATGGCCACAACCCTACTAATAGCATAAACCTCCAAAGGCCCTGAGGCCATCCCAATAGTTGTGGCTTCCCAGGACAAACAGGGGCAATCTGAGCCCATCGGAGCACCAACCTGCACTCAGACCCGTAGACGGATGTCCCCAGAGGTAAAAACAAAAACGAACAAGCCCTTAGGCACTAATTGGATCCATTTCTTTGGTTTCCAGGCATCTCTCCTCAGAGGCCTGGATTTCCATACCAGCATATGGCTGTTTCTTGACTCACCCATCAGAATAAATCTCATCTACACATGGGAAACATGCACGTTGGAGCTGTGTCAAAGCCTCTGTTTAGGAGAACCCTTCAGGGCCCCAGTGCCACCGCTTCATTCCAAGGGCTCCATACACACAAACACATATTAGGACATATCCACTGGAGATTCCATTTCAACTCAGCCTCCTCGGTTGCTCCCCCACATCCAGCAGATCTAACCTGTCTTGTTGCTTGGAGACAATTGGAATGCGAGGTGGGCTACCCAGCCATCCATCCTTAGAACCCTGCTCGGAATTGTTGGCCTGGAGCCAACGAACAGGTCTCAATTGTCCTGCAGAAGAATCTTTGCAGTTTGGAGCTTCTCACAACTCCCATCGTGGGAAAACACCCATGGCCTCGTGATCCAACCCCCCTTCAAGAAGGGGCCATCAGGGACAGAAAGTCCAACCTGAGCGATCGTGTGATCCTTGCCCTGACTTCAGATGCACGAGATCTCGATTGAGGTCTGTAGATTGTGCCTGCCATATCCTCACCCAGAAACCTAGGCCTAGCTTGGCTTCTCAGACTTCAGTCCTCAGACTACTGACCCACAAGCCCTCCAGTTTGGCAATCCAGAACTACAATGCCGCACTCTGCCTGCCCTCCAGAAGAAAAACATTGCCCTCTTGGGCCACCCAGAAACCACAAATGAGGATCAACCTGCACGCCATTCGGAAGTACCCCAAATATATAGGCTGACCTGGGCACTATTGCCCTTTCTGACCCAGCCTGAGCCTGGACCTCCTGGCCCCACCCAGACAGCTGGCCTCACACTGAGCACATCGGACCCGCCATGGCCTTAGGTTGTCATCTCTTCTCAACCTCGGTTTCCAGGCTTCAGAACCTAGACCCGATCCCCAATCACTGCCCTGGTTTGAAAATGAGGCAGAAATCAGAACTCTTTCCCCATGGCAAGAAACCTTGTGGTTGGCATGTGGTCCAACGTTCAGTGTAGTAGAAACCAGTGTGGCCCATGAGGCCCCGCCCATGCTTGCGGGCCACATTGGTCACAAACACACATTGTGACCCTCAGCCTGAGCCCAGGCTTCACAGAAGGCCTCTCAGTGGCTGGATGAAGAGACAGCATATTGGGCCTGCCATGCCCCTAGGCCCCAATTTTTAACCATAGTTCGGGTTGTCCCTTCACTCTTCCCCAGGGCTCTGCTTTGGAATTCCTCTTTTGGTGGGACACCTGAGGTAACAAACCTGAAAGGAGTCCTCCCATCCCACAGAGTGACGAAAATCTATTGGGATCGGTCCAAATCCACAGAGAAAGATTTGTCCATGGCCCATGAGGCTTCCCCAACATTCCACGGCCATCGCTGATACAAAATCCAGAGACAAAAGCCTGAGCAAGCGCGTCAGACTCGCTCATTCTTCATATTCTGAAGAGTTCTTCTCATGGTTTGTAGATCGGGCGTGCCATACCTACGTCCCCAAACCTAAGCTGAGTTTGTGTTTTCAGACTTCTGTCCTCAAAGTCCTGGGCCACACTCCCTCCAGGCTGGGGCCCCTGGAGCCACACATTAGGACTGCGCCCACCCAATCCATGGGAATTCTGCCCATTCCATTGTCAAAAATCGTACAATTAGATGAACCCACCAAAGTCCCTGTGGCCATCCCAGTAGTGTAGGTCGCCGGGACAAAAAAGGGCGGTTGATACCAGCTGACCATCTACCTCCACTCATACCATAGATGGATGTCCCCAGAGAAGAAGATTGAACCAGACAGGACCCGAGGCCATTATCGGATCCATTGCTTTGGTTTACAGGCATGTCTCCTCAAAAGCCTGGGTTCCAATACCAGCAGAAAGGATTTCCTGAGGCACCCATCAGAACAAATCTCGTCTCCACAAGCAAACTTGTGCATGGGAGCTATGTCAAAAGCTTAGGAGAATACTTCAGGGTCCCGGTGCCACCGCCCCATTCCAAGGCCCTCATGGACACAAACACACATTAGGACCCATCCTCAGGAAAGTCCATTTCAACTCAGCCACCCCGGTTGCTCCCGCAGATCCAATGGATCTAAACTGTCTTGTTGTGAGGAGACAATTGGAATGCGAGGCGGACGTCCCAGGCAAACATCCTCCAATGGTGCTCTGGAGTCATTCCATATGGGATGTTCTGGAGCTGTCCATCAGGTCTCAATTGTCCCGCAGAAGGAATCCTTGAAGGGGGGATCCCACATCTCCCAACGTGGAAAACCTCCATGGCCTCAAGATTCCGCTCCCTTCATGAAGGGGCCGTCATGCACAGAAACTCCAACCTGAGCCAACGTCTGATCCTCGCCCTGACTTCAGATGCATGAGATATTGGTTCAGAATTGCAGGGGGTACCTGCCGTGCCCTCACCCTGAATCCGAAGTCTAGCTTGTGTTCTCAGTCTTCCGTCGTCACTCTCCTGGCCCCGACGCCCTCAAGTTTGGCAATTCCGGAGAGACAATGAAGCACTCTGCCTGCCCTCTAGAAAAAATATATTGCCTAATGAGCTGCCCAGGCAGCTTAAATGAGGATCAACCTACACGGCACTCGAATGTACCCAAGTTATATAGTCTAACCTGGGCACTAATGCACTGTCTGACACAACCTGAGCCCGGACCTCCTGACCAACACCCAGACAGCTGATGGCACACTGAGCACATCAGACCCGCCATGGCCTTAGTTCATCATCTCTTCCCTACCTCAGTTTTCAGGCTTCAGAACCTAGACCTTATCTCCAATCAATGCCCAGGGGTGACTGTGATGCAGAAATCAGAACTCTTCCTGACCCATGGCAAGAAACCTTCTGGTTGGCATGTTGTCCAACGTTCAGTGTAGGAGAAAACAGCATTCACCCTGAGGCCCCGCCCATTCTTGAGTGCGACGAGAGCATAAACACGCATTGTGACCTCAGCGTGAGTCCTGTCCTCTAGTAAGTCCTCTCGGTAGCTGGACCATTAGATGTCATAATGGGCTTGACATGTCCCTTGGCCCCAATTTTTAACCAGATTTCTGGTTGTCCAGTCGCCCCTCCCCAGGGCTCTACTCTGGAATCCCTCATTTGGTGGGACATCTGAGGTTGAAAAACAAAACAAAACAAATAAACAACAACAACAAAACAGACTTCTTCCATCCTCAGAATGACCCCAAACTCTTTGGACGGGGCCGAACCCCCAGAGCGTAAGTCTCGTCCATTTCCCATGAAGTCACCCGGAAATTTTACGACCATGAGTGACACGGTATCCAGAGACAAAAACTTGAGCAAGAGCCTCACACTCGCCCTTTTTTCATATCCTGAAGAGTTCTCCTCATGGTCTGTAGATCAATCCTGCCATACCTATGACCCGAAACATAAGCCGAGTTTGTGTTTTCAGACAACTGTCCAAACAGCTCTGGCCTACACACCCTACCGGCTCAGGCCCCTGGAGACAAACCTGAGGACTGTACTTGCCTTCTCCAAGGGAAATATATGTGCCCATTCCAATGGCCACAACCCTACTAATAGCATAAACCTCCAAAGGCCCTGAGGCCATCCCAATAGTTGTGGCTTCCCAGGACAAACAGGGGCAATCTGAGCCCATCGGAGCACCAACCTGCACTCAGACCCGTAGACGGATGTCCCCAGAGGTAAAAACAAAAACGAACAAGCCCTTAGGCACTAATTGGATCCATTTCTTTGGTTTCCAGGCATCTCTCCTCAGAGGCCTGGATTTCCATACCAGCATATGGCTGTTTCTTGACTCACCCATCAGAATAAATCTCATCTACACATGGGAAACATGCACGTTGGAGCTGTGTCAAAGCCTCTGTTTAGGAGAACCCTTCAGGGCCCCAGTGCCACCGCTTCATTCCAAGGGCTCCATACACACAAACACATATTAGGACATATCCACTGGAGATTCCATTTCAACTCAGCCTCCTCGGTTGCTCCCCCACATCCAGCAGATCTAACCTGTCTTGTTGCTTGGAGACAATTGGAATGCGAGGTGGGCTACCCAGCCATCCATCCTTAGAACCCTGCTCGGAATCGTTGGCCTGGAGCCAACGAACAGGTCTCAATTGTCCTGCAGAAGAATCTTTGCAGTTTGGAGCTTCTCACAACTCCCATCGTGGGAAAACACCCATGGCCTCGTGATCCAACCCCCCTTCAAGAAGGGGCCATCAGGGACAGAAAGTCCAACCTGAGCGATCGTGTGATCCTTGCCCTGACTTCAGATGCACGAGATCTCGATTGAGGTCTGTAGATTGTGCCTGCCATATCCTCACCCAGAAACCTAGGCCTAGCTTGGCTTCTCAGACTTCAGTCCTCAGACTACTGACCCACAAGCCCTCCAGTTTGGCAATCCAGAACTACAATGCCGCACTCTGCCTGCCCTCCAGAAGAAAAACATTGCCCTCTTGGGCCACCCAGAAACCACAAATGAGGATCAACCTGCACGCCATTCGGAAGTACCCCAAATATATAGGCTGACCTGGGCACTATTGCCCTTTCTGACCCAGCCTGAGCCTGGACCTCCTGGCCCCACCCAGACAGCTGGCCTCACACTGAGCACATCGGACCCGCCATGGCCTTAGGTTGTCATCTCTTCTCAACCTCGGTTTCCAGGCTTCAGAACCTAGACCCGATCCCCAATCACTGCCCTGGTTTGAAAATGAGGCAGAAATCAGAACTCTTTCCCCATGGCAAGAAACCTTGTGGTTGGCATGTGGTCCAACGTTCAGTGTAGTAGAAACCAGTGTGGCCCATGAGGCCCCGCCCATGCTTGCGGGCCACATTGGTCACAAACACACATTGTGACCCTCAGCCTGAGCCCAGGCTTCACAGAAGGCCTCTCAGTGGCTGGATGAAGAGACAGCATATTGGGCCTGCCATGCCCCTAGGCCCCAATTTTTAACCATAGTTCGGGTTGTCCCTTCACTCTTCCCCAGGGCTCTGCTTTGGAATTCCTCTTTTGGTGGGACACCTGAGGTAACAAACCTGAAAGGAGTCCTCCCATCCCACAGAGTGACGAAAATCTATTGGGATCGGTCCAAATCCACAGAGAAAGATTTGTCCATGGCCCATGAGGCTTCCCCAACATTCCACGGCCATCGCTGATACAAAATCCAGAGACAAAAGCCTGAGCAAGCGCGTCAGACTCGCTCATTCTTCATATTCTGAAGAGTTCTTCTCATGGTTTGTAGATCGGGCGTGCCATACCTACGTCCCCAAACCTAAGCTGAGTTTGTGTTTTCAGACTTCTGTCCTCAAAGTCCTGGGCCACACTCCCTCCAGGCTGGGGCCCCTGGAGCCACACATTAGGACTGCGCCCACCCAATCCATGGGAATTCTGCCCATTCCATTGTCAAAAATCGTACAATTAGATGAACCCACCAAAGTCCCTGTGGCCATCCCAGTAGTGTAGGTCGCCGGGACAAAAAAGGGCGGTTGATACCAGCTGAGCATCTACCTCCACTCATACCATAGATGGATGTCCCCAGAGAAGAAGATTGAACCAGACAGGACCCGAGGCCATTATCGGATCCATTGCTTTGGTTTACAGGCATGTCTCCTCAAAAGCCTGGGTTCCAATACCAGCAGAAAGGATTTCCTGAGGCACCCATCAGAACAAATCTCGTCTCCACAAGCAAACTTGTGCATGGGAGCTATGTCAAAAGCTTAGGAGAATACTTCAGGGTCCCGGTGCCACCGCCCCATTCCAAGGCCCTCATGGACACAAACACACATTAGGACCCATCCTCAGGAAAGTCCATTTCAACTCAGCCACCCCGGTTGCTCCCGCAGATCCAATGGATCTAAACTGTCTTGTTGTGAGGAGACAATTGGAATGCGAGGCGGACGTCCCAGGCAAACATCCTCCAATGGTGCTCTGGAGTCATTCCATATGGGATGTTCTGGAGCTGTCCATCAGGTCTCAATTGTCCCGCAGAAGGAATCCTTGAAGGGGGGATCCCACATCTCCCAACGTGGAAAACCTCCATGGCCTCAAGATTCCGCTCCCTTCATGAAGGGGCCGTCATGCACAGAAACTCCAACCTGAGCCAACGTCTGATCCTCGCCCTGACTTCAGATGCATGAGATATTGGTTCAGAATTGCAGGGGGTACCTGCCGTGCCCTCACCCTGAATCCGAAGTCTAGCTTGTGTTCTCAGTCTTCCGTCGTCACTCTCCTGGCCCCGACGCCCTCAAGTTTGGCAATTCCGGAGAGACAATGAAGCACTCTGCCTGCCCTCTAGAAAAAATATATTGCCTAATGAGCTGCCCAGGCAGCTTAAATGAGGATCAACCTACACGGCACTCGAATGTACCCAAGTTATATAGTCTAACCTGGGCACTAATGCACTGTCTGACACAACCTGAGCCCGGACCTCCTGACCAACACCCAGACAGCTGATGGCACACTGAGCACATCAGACCCGCCATGGCCTTAGTTCATCATCTCTTCCCTACCTCAGTTTTCAGGCTTCAGAACCTAGACCTTATCTCCAATCAATGCCCAGGGGTGACTGTGATGCAGAAATCAGAACTCTTCCTGACCCATGGCAAGAAACCTTCTGGTTGGCATGTTGTCCAACGTTCAGTGTAGGAGAAAACAGCATTCACCCTGAGGCCCCGCCCATTCTTGAGTGCGACGAGAGCATAAACACGCATTGTGACCTCAGCGTGAGTCCTGTCCTCTAGTAAGTCCTCTCGGTAGCTGGACCATTAGATGTCATAATGGGCTTGACATGTCCCTTGGCCCCAATTTTTAACCAGATTTCTGGTTGTCCAGTCGCCCCTCCCCAGGGCTCTACTCTGGAATCCCTCATTTGGTGGGACATCTGAGGTTGAAAAACAAAACAAAACAAATAAACAACAACAACAAAACAGACTTCTTCCATCCTCAGAATGACCCCAAACTCTTTGGACGGGGCCGAACCCCCAGAGCGTAAGTCTCGTCCATTTCCCATGAAGTCACCCAGAAATTTTACGACCATGAGTGACACGGTATCCAGAGACAAAAACTTGAGCAAGAGCCTCACACTCGCCCTTTTTTCATATCCTGAAGAGTTCTCCTCATGGTCTGTAGATCAATCCTGCCATACCTATGACCCGAAACATAAGCCGAGTTTGTGTTTTCAGACAACTGTCCAAACAGCTCTGGCCTACACACCCTACCGGCTCAGGCCCCTGGAGACAAACCTGAGGACTGTACTTGCCTTCTCCAAGGGAAATATATGTGCCCATTCCAATGGCCACAACCCTACTAATAGCATAAACCTCCAAAGGCCCTGAGGCCATCCCAATAGTTGTGGCTTCCCAGGACAAACAGGGGCAATCTGAGCCCATCGGAGCACCAACCTGCACTCAGACCCGTAGACGGATGTCCCCAGAGGTAAAAACAAAAACGAACAAGCCCTTAGGCACTAATTGGATCCATTTCTTTGGTTTCCAGGCATCTCTCCTCAGAGGCCTGGATTTCCATACCAGCATATGGCTGTTTCTTGACTCACCCATCAGAATAAATCTCATCTACACATGGGAAACATGCACGTTGGAGCTGTGTCAAAGCCTCTGTTTAGGAGAACCCTTCAGGGCCCCAGTGCCACCGCTTCATTCCAAGGGCTCCATACACACAAACACATATTAGGACATATCCACTGGAGATTCCATTTCAACTCAGCCTCCTCGGTTGCTCCCCCACATCCAGCAGATCTAACCTGTCTTGTTGCTTGGAGACAATTGGAATGCGAGGTGGGCTACCCAGCCATCCATCCTTAGAACCCTGCTCGGAATTGTTGGCCTGGAGCCAACGAACAGGTCTCAATTGTCCTGCAGAAGAATCTTTGCAGTTTGGAGCTTCTCACAACTCCCATCGTGGGAAAACACCCATGGCCTCGTGATCCAACCCCCCTTCAAGAAGGGGCCATCAGGGACAGAAAGTCCAACCTGAGCGATCGTGTGATCCTTGCCCTGACTTCAGATGCACGAGATCTCGATTGAGGTCTGTAGATTGTGCCTGCCATATCCTCACCCAGAAACCTAGGCCTAGCTTGGCTTCTCAGACTTCAGTCCTCAGACTACTGACCCACAAGCCCTCCAGTTTGGCAATCCAGAACTACAATGCCGCACTCTGCCTGCCCTCCAGAAGAAAAACATTGCCCTCTTGGGCCACCCAGAAACCACAAATGAGGATCAACCTGCACGCCATTCGGAAGTACCCCAAATATATAGGCTGACCTGGGCACTATTGCCCTTTCTGACCCAGCCTGAGCCTGGACCTCCTGGCCCCACCCAGACAGCTGGCCTCACACTGAGCACATCGGACCCGCCATGGCCTTAGGTTGTCATCTCTTCTCAACCTCGGTTTCCAGGCTTCAGAACCTAGACCCGATCCCCAATCACTGCCCTGGTTTGAAAATGAGGCAGAAATCAGAACTCTTTCCCCATGGCAAGAAACCTTGTGGTTGGCATGTGGTCCAACGTTCAGTGTAGTAGAAACCAGTGTGGCCCATGAGGCCCCGCCCATGCTTGCGGGCCACATTGGTCACAAACACACATTGTGACCCTCAGCCTGAGCCCAGGCTTCACAGAAGGCCTCTCAGTGGCTGGATGAAGAGACAGCATATTGGGCCTGCCATGCCCCTAGGCCCCAATTTTTAACCATAGTTCGGGTTGTCCCTTCACTCTTCCCCAGGGCTCTGCTTTGGAATTCCTCTTTTGGTGGGACACCTGAGGTAACAAACCTGAAAGGAGTCCTCCCATCCCACAGAGTGACGAAAATCTATTGGGATCGGTCCAAATCCACAGAGAAAGATTTGTCCATGGCCCATGAGGCTTCCCCAACATTCCACGGCCATCGCTGATACAAAATCCAGAGACAAAAGCCTGAGCAAGCGCGTCAGACTCGCTCATTCTTCATATTCTGAAGAGTTCTTCTCATGGTTTGTAGATCGGGCGTGCCATACCTACGTCCCCAAACCTAAGCTGAGTTTGTGTTTTCAGACTTCTGTCCTCAAAGTCCTGGGCCACACTCCCTCCAGGCTGGGGCCCCTGGAGCCACACATTAGGACTGCGCCCACCCAATCCATGGGAATTCTGCCCATTCCATTGTCAAAAATCGTACAATTAGATGAACCCACCAAAGTCCCTGTGGCCATCCCAGTAGTGTAGGTCGCCGGGACAAAAAAGGGCGGTTGATACCAGCTGAGCATCTACCTCCACTCATACCATAGATGGATGTCCCCAGAGAAGAAGATTGAACCAGACAGGACCCGAGGCCATTATCGGATCCATTGCTTTGGTTTACAGGCATGTCTCCTCAAAAGCCTGGGTTCCAATACCAGCAGAAAGGATTTCCTGAGGCACCCATCAGAACAAATCTCGTCTCCACAAGCAAACTTGTGCATGGGAGCTATGTCAAAAGCTTAGGAGAATACTTCAGGGTCCCGGTGCCACCGCCCCATTCCAAGGCCCTCATGGACACAAACACACATTAGGACCCATCCTCAGGAAAGTCCATTTCAACTCAGCCACCCCGGTTGCTCCCGCAGATCCAATGGATCTAAACTGTCTTGTTGTGAGGAGACAATTGGAATGCGAGGCGGACGTCCCAGGCAAACATCCTCCAATGGTGCTCTGGAGTCATTCCATATGGGATGTTCTGGAGCTGTCCATCAGGTCTCAATTGTCCCGCAGAAGGAATCCTTGAAGGGGGGATCCCACATCTCCCAACGTGGAAAACCTCCATGGCCTCAAGATTCCGCTCCCTTCATGAAGGGGCCGTCATGCACAGAAACTCCAACCTGAGCCAACGTCTGATCCTCGCCCTGACTTCAGATGCATGAGATATTGGTTCAGAATTGCAGGGGGTACCTGCCGTGCCCTCACCCTGAATCCGAAGTCTAGCTTGTGTTCTCAGTCTTCCGTCGTCACTCTCCTGGCCCCGACGCCCTCAAGTTTGGCAATTCCGGAGAGACAATGAAGCACTCTGCCTGCCCTCTAGAAAAAATATATTGCCTAATGAGCTGCCCAGGCAGCTTAAATGAGGATCAACCTACACGGCACTCGAATGTACCCAAGTTATATAGTCTAACCTGGGCACTAATGCACTGTCTGACACAACCTGAGCCCGGACCTCCTGACCAACACCCAGACAGCTGATGGCACACTGAGCACATCAGACCCGCCATGGCCTTAGTTCATCATCTCTTCCCTACCTCAGTTTTCAGGCTTCAGAACCTAGACCTTATCTCCAATCAATGCCCAGGGGTGACTGTGATGCAGAAATCAGAACTCTTCCTGACCCATGGCAAGAAACCTTCTGGTTGGCATGTTGTCCAACGTTCAGTGTAGGAGAAAACAGCATTCACCCTGAGGCCCCGCCCATTCTTGAGTGCGACGAGAGCATAAACACGCATTGTGACCTCAGCGTGAGTCCTGTCCTCTAGTAAGTCCTCTCGGTAGCTGGACCATTAGATGTCATAATGGGCTTGACATGTCCCTTGGCCCCAATTTTTAACCAGATTTCTGGTTGTCCAGTCGCCCCTCCCCAGGGCTCTACTCTGGAATCCCTCATTTGGTGGGACATCTGAGGTTGAAAAACAAAACAAAACAAATAAACAACAACAACAAAACAGACTTCTTCCATCCTCAGAATGACCCCAAACTCTTTGGACGGGGCCGAACCCCCAGAGCGTAAGTCTCGTCCATTTCCCATGAAGTCACCCGGAAATTTTACGACCATGAGTGACACGGTATCCAGAGACAAAAACTTGAGCAAGAGCCTCACACTCGCCCTTTTTTCATATCCTGAAGAGTTCTCCTCATGGTCTGTAGATCAATCCTGCCATACCTATGACCCGAAACATAAGCCGAGTTTGTGTTTTCAGACAACTGTCCAAACAGCTCTGGCCTACACACCCTACCGGCTCAGGCCCCTGGAGACAAACCTGAGGACTGTACTTGCCTTCTCCAAGGGAAATATATGTGCCCATTCCAATGGCCACAACCCTACTAATAGCATAAACCTCCAAAGGCCCTGAGGCCATCCCAATAGTTGTGGCTTCCCAGGACAAACAGGGGCAATCTGAGCCCATCGGAGCACCAACCTGCACTCAGACCCGTAGACGGATGTCCCCAGAGGTAAAAACAAAAACGAACAAGCCCTTAGGCACTAATTGGATCCATTTCTTTGGTTTCCAGGCATCTCTCCTCAGAGGCCTGGATTTCCATACCAGCATATGGCTGTTTCTTGACTCACCCATCAGAATAAATCTCATCTACACATGGGAAACATGCACGTTGGAGCTGTGTCAAAGCCTCTGTTTAGGAGAACCCTTCAGGGCCCCAGTGCCACCGCTTCATTCCAAGGGCTCCATACACACAAACACATATTAGGACATATCCACTGGAGATTCCATTTCAACTCAGCCTCCTCGGTTGCTCCCCCACATCCAGCAGATCTAACCTGTCTTGTTGCTTGGAGACAATTGGAATGCGAGGTGGGCTACCCAGCCATCCATCCTTAGAACCCTGCTCGGAATCGTTGGCCTGGAGCCAACGAACAGGTCTCAATTGTCCTGCAGAAGAATCTTTGCAGTTTGGAGCTTCTCACAACTCCCATCGTGGGAAAACACCCATGGCCTCGTGATCCAACCCCCCTTCAAGAAGGGGCCATCAGGGACAGAAAGTCCAACCTGAGCGATCGTGTGATCCTTGCCCTGACTTCAGATGCACGAGATCTCGATTGAGGTCTGTAGATTGTGCCTGCCATATCCTCACCCAGAAACCTAGGCCTAGCTTGGCTTCTCAGACTTCAGTCCTCAGACTACTGACCCACAAGCCCTCCAGTTTGGCAATCCAGAACTACAATGCCGCACTCTGCCTGCCCTCCAGAAGAAAAACATTGCCCTCTTGGGCCACCCAGAAACCACAAATGAGGATCAACCTGCACGCCATTCGGAAGTACCCCAAATATATAGGCTGACCTGGGCACTATTGCCCTTTCTGACCCAGCCTGAGCCTGGACCTCCTGGCCCCACCCAGACAGCTGGCCTCACACTGAGCACATCGGACCCGCCATGGCCTTAGGTTGTCATCTCTTCTCAACCTCGGTTTCCAGGCTTCAGAACCTAGACCCGATCCCCAATCACTGCCCTGGTTTGAAAATGAGGCAGAAATCAGAACTCTTTCCCCATGGCAAGAAACCTTGTGGTTGGCATGTGGTCCAACGTTCAGTGTAGTAGAAACCAGTGTGGCCCATGAGGCCCCGCCCATGCTTGCGGGCCACATTGGTCACAAACACACATTGTGACCCTCAGCCTGAGCCCAGGCTTCACAGAAGGCCTCTCAGTGGCTGGATGAAGAGACAGCATATTGGGCCTGCCATGCCCCTAGGCCCCAATTTTTAACCATAGTTCGGGTTGTCCCTTCACTCTTCCCCAGGGCTCTGCTTTGGAATTCCTCTTTTGGTGGGACACCTGAGGTAACAAACCTGAAAGGAGTCCTCCCATCCCACAGAGTGACGAAAATCTATTGGGATCGGTCCAAATCCACAGAGAAAGATTTGTCCATGGCCCATGAGGCTTCCCCAACATTCCACGGCCATCGCTGATACAAAATCCAGAGACAAAAGCCTGAGCAAGCGCGTCAGACTCGCTCATTCTTCATATTCTGAAGAGTTCTTCTCATGGTTTGTAGATCGGGCGTGCCATACCTACGTCCCCAAACCTAAGCTGAGTTTGTGTTTTCAGACTTCTGTCCTCAAAGTCCTGGGCCACACTCCCTCCAGGCTGGGGCCCCTGGAGCCACACATTAGGACTGCGCCCACCCAATCCATGGGAATTCTGCCCATTCCATTGTCAAAAATCGTACAATTAGATGAACCCACCAAAGTCCCTGTGGCCATCCCAGTAGTGTAGGTCGCCGGGACAAAAAAGGGCGGTTGATACCAGCTGAGCATCTACCTCCACTCATACCATAGATGGATGTCCCCAGAGAAGAAGATTGAACCAGACAGGACCCGAGGCCATTATCGGATCCATTGCTTTGGTTTACAGGCATGTCTCCTCAAAAGCCTGGGTTCCAATACCAGCAGAAAGGATTTCCTGAGGCACCCATCAGAACAAATCTCGTCTCCACAAGCAAACTTGTGCATGGGAGCTATGTCAAAAGCTTAGGAGAATACTTCAGGGTCCCGGTGCCACCGCCCCATTCCAAGGCCCTCATGGACACAAACACACATTAGGACCCATCCTCAGGAAAGTCCATTTCAACTCAGCCACCCCGGTTGCTCCCGCAGATCCAATGGATCTAAACTGTCTTGTTGTGAGGAGACAATTGGAATGCGAGGCGGACGTCCCAGGCAAACATCCTCCAATGGTGCTCTGGAGTCATTCCATATGGGATGTTCTGGAGCTGTCCATCAGGTCTCAATTGTCCCGCAGAAGGAATCCTTGAAGGGGGGATCCCACATCTCCCAACGTGGAAAACCTCCATGGCCTCAAGATTCCGCTCCCTTCATGAAGGGGCCGTCATGCACAGAAACTCCAACCTGAGCCAACGTCTGATCCTCGCCCTGACTTCAGATGCATGAGATATTGGTTCAGAATTGCAGGGGGTACCTGCCGTGCCCTCACCCTGAATCCGAAGTCTAGCTTGTGTTCTCAGTCTTCCGTCGTCACTCTCCTGGCCCCGACGCCCTCAAGTTTGGCAATTCCGGAGAGACAATGAAGCACTCTGCCTGCCCTCTAGAAAAAATATATTGCCTAATGAGCTGCCCAGGCAGCTTAAATGAGGATCAACCTACACGGCACTCGAATGTACCCAAGTTATATAGTCTAACCTGGGCACTAATGCACTGTCTGACACAACCTGAGCCCGGACCTCCTGACCAACACCCAGACAGCTGATGGCACACTGAGCACATCAGACCCGCCATGGCCTTAGTTCATCATCTCTTCCCTACCTCAGTTTTCAGGCTTCAGAACCTAGACCTTATCTCCAATCAATGCCCAGGGGTGACTGTGATGCAGAAATCAGAACTCTTCCTGACCCATGGCAAGAAACCTTCTGGTTGGCATGTTGTCCAACGTTCAGTGTAGGAGAAAACAGCATTCACCCTGAGGCCCCGCCCATTCTTGAGTGCGACGAGAGCATAAACACGCATTGTGACCTCAGCGTGAGTCCTGTCCTCTAGTAAGTCCTCTCGGTAGCTGGACCATTAGATGTCATAATGGGCTTGACATGTCCCTTGGCCCCAATTTTTAACCAGATTTCTGGTTGTCCAGTCGCCCCTCCCCAGGGCTCTACTCTGGAATCCCTCATTTGGTGGGACATCTGAGGTTGAAAAACAAAACAAAACAAATAAACAACAACAACAAAACAGACTTCTTCCATCCTCAGAATGACCCCAAACTCTTTGGACGGGGCCGAACCCCCAGAGCGTAAGTCTCGTCCATTTCCCATGAAGTCACCCGGAAATTTTACGACCATGAGTGACACGGTATCCAGAGACAAAAACTTGAGCAAGAGCCTCACACTCGCCCTTTTTTCATATCCTGAAGAGTTCTCCTCATGGTCTGTAGATCAATCCTGCCATACCTATGACCCGAAACATAAGCCGAGTTTGTGTTTTCAGACAACTGTCCAAACAGCTCTGGCCTACACACCCTACCGGCTCAGGCCCCTGGAGACAAACCTGAGGACTGTACTTGCCTTCTCCAAGGGAAATATATGTGCCCATTCCAATGGCCACAACCCTACTAATAGCATAAACCTCCAAAGGCCCTGAGGCCATCCCAATAGTTGTGGCTTCCCAGGACAAACAGGGGCAATCTGAGCCCATCGGAGCACCAACCTGCACTCAGACCCGTAGACGGATGTCCCCAGAGGTAAAAACAAAAACGAACAAGCCCTTAGGCACTAATTGGATCCATTTCTTTGGTTTCCAGGCATCTCTCCTCAGAGGCCTGGATTTCCATACCAGCATATGGCTGTTTCTTGACTCACCCATCAGAATAAATCTCATCTACACATGGGAAACATGCACGTTGGAGCTGTGTCAAAGCCTCTGTTTAGGAGAACCCTTCAGGGCCCCAGTGCCACCGCTTCATTCCAAGGGCTCCATACACACAAACACATATTAGGACATATCCACTGGAGATTCCATTTCAACTCAGCCTCCTCGGTTGCTCCCCCACATCCAGCAGATCTAACCTGTCTTGTTGCTTGGAGACAATTGGAATGCGAGGTGGGCTACCCAGCCATCCATCCTTAGAACCCTGCTCGGAATCGTTGGCCTGGAGCCAACGAACAGGTCTCAATTGTCCTGCAGAAGAATCTTTGCAGTTTGGAGCTTCTCACAACTCCCATCGTGGGAAAACACCCATGGCCTCGTGATCCAACCCCCCTTCAAGAAGGGGCCATCAGGGACAGAAAGTCCAACCTGAGCGATCGTGTGATCCTTGCCCTGACTTCAGATGCACGAGATCTCGATTGAGGTCTGTAGATTGTGCCTGCCATATCCTCACCCAGAAACCTAGGCCTAGCTTGGCTTCTCAGACTTCAGTCCTCAGACTACTGACCCACAAGCCCTCCAGTTTGGCAATCCAGAACTACAATGCCGCACTCTGCCTGCCCTCCAGAAGAAAAACATTGCCCTCTTGGGCCACCCAGAAACCACAAATGAGGATCAACCTGCACGCCATTCGGAAGTACCCCAAATATATAGGCTGACCTGGGCACTATTGCCCTTTCTGACCCAGCCTGAGCCTGGACCTCCTGGCCCCACCCAGACAGCTGGCCTCACACTGAGCACATCGGACCCGCCATGGCCTTAGGTTGTCATCTCTTCTCAACCTCGGTTTCCAGGCTTCAGAACCTAGACCCGATCCCCAATCACTGCCCTGGTTTGAAAATGAGGCAGAAATCAGAACTCTTTCCCCATGGCAAGAAACCTTGTGGTTGGCATGTGGTCCAACGTTCAGTGTAGTAGAAACCAGTGTGGCCCATGAGGCCCCGCCCATGCTTGCGGGCCACATTGGTCACAAACACACATTGTGACCCTCAGCCTGAGCCCAGGCTTCACAGAAGGCCTCTCAGTGGCTGGATGAAGAGACAGCATATTGGGCCTGCCATGCCCCTAGGCCCCAATTTTTAACCATAGTTCGGGTTGTCCCTTCACTCTTCCCCAGGGCTCTGCTTTGGAATTCCTCTTTTGGTGGGACACCTGAGGTAACAAACCTGAAAGGAGTCCTCCCATCCCACAGAGTGACGAAAATCTATTGGGATCGGTCCAAATCCACAGAGAAAGATTTGTCCATGGCCCATGAGGCTTCCCCAACATTCCACGGCCATCGCTGATACAAAATCCAGAGACAAAAGCCTGAGCAAGCGCGTCAGACTCGCTCATTCTTCATATTCTGAAGAGTTCTTCTCATGGTTTGTAGATCGGGCGTGCCATACCTACGTCCCCAAACCTAAGCTGAGTTTGTGTTTTCAGACTTCTGTCCTCAAAGTCCTGGGCCACACTCCCTCCAGGCTGGGGCCCCTGGAGCCACACATTAGGACTGCGCCCACCCAATCCATGGGAATTCTGCCCATTCCATTGTCAAAAATCGTACAATTAGATGAACCCACCAAAGTCCCTGTGGCCATCCCAGTAGTGTAGGTCGCCGGGACAAAAAAGGGCGGTTGATACCAGCTGAGCATCTACCTCCACTCATACCATAGATGGATGTCCCCAGAGAAGAAGATTGAACCAGACAGGACCCGAGGCCATTATCGGATCCATTGCTTTGGTTTACAGGCATGTCTCCTCAAAAGCCTGGGTTCCAATACCAGCAGAAAGGATTTCCTGAGGCACCCATCAGAACAAATCTCGTCTCCACAAGCAAACTTGTGCATGGGAGCTATGTCAAAAGCTTAGGAGAATACTTCAGGGTCCCGGTGCCACCGCCCCATTCCAAGGCCCTCATGGACACAAACACACATTAGGACCCATCCTCAGGAAAGTCCATTTCAACTCAGCCACCCCGGTTGCTCCCGCAGATCCAATGGATCTAAACTGTCTTGTTGTGAGGAGACAATTGGAATGCGAGGCGGACGTCCCAGGCAAACATCCTCCAATGGTGCTCTGGAGTCATTCCATATGGGATGTTCTGGAGCTGTCCATCAGGTCTCAATTGTCCCGCAGAAGGAATCCTTGAAGGGGGGATCCCACATCTCCCAACGTGGAAAACCTCCATGGCCTCAAGATTCCGCTCCCTTCATGAAGGGGCCGTCATGCACAGAAACTCCAACCTGAGCCAACGTCTGATCCTCGCCCTGACTTCAGATGCATGAGATATTGGTTCAGAATTGCAGGGGGTACCTGCCGTGCCCTCACCCTGAATCCGAAGTCTAGCTTGTGTTCTCAGTCTTCCGTCGTCACTCTCCTGGCCCCGACGCCCTCAAGTTTGGCAATTCCGGAGAGACAATGAAGCACTCTGCCTGCCCTCTAGAAAAAATATATTGCCTAATGAGCTGCCCAGGCAGCTTAAATGAGGATCAACCTACACGGCACTCGAATGTACCCAAGTTATATAGTCTAACCTGGGCACTAATGCACTGTCTGACACAACCTGAGCCCGGACCTCCTGACCAACACCCAGACAGCTGATGGCACACTGAGCACATCAGACCCGCCATGGCCTTAGTTCATCATCTCTTCCCTACCTCAGTTTTCAGGCTTCAGAACCTAGACCTTATCTCCAATCAATGCCCAGGGGTGACTGTGATGCAGAAATCAGAACTCTTCCTGACCCATGGCAAGAAACCTTCTGGTTGGCATGTTGTCCAACGTTCAGTGTAGGAGAAAACAGCATTCACCCTGAGGCCCCGCCCATTCTTGAGTGCGACGAGAGCATAAACACGCATTGTGACCTCAGCGTGAGTCCTGTCCTCTAGTAAGTCCTCTCGGTAGCTGGACCATTAGATGTCATAATGGGCTTGACATGTCCCTTGGCCCCAATTTTTAACCAGATTTCTGGTTGTCCAGTCGCCCCTCCCCAGGGCTCTACTCTGGAATCCCTCATTTGGTGGGACATCTGAGGTTGAAAAACAAAACAAAACAAATAAACAACAACAACAAAACAGACTTCTTCCATCCTCAGAATGACCCCAAACTCTTTGGACGGGGCCGAACCCCCAGAGCGTAAGTCTCGTCCATTTCCCATGAAGTCACCCGGAAATTTTACGACCATGAGTGACACGGTATCCAGAGACAAAAACTTGAGCAAGAGCCTCACACTCGCCCTTTTTTCATATCCTGAAGAGTTCTCCTCATGGTCTGTAGATCAATCCTGCCATACCTATGACCCGAAACATAAGCCGAGTTTGTGTTTTCAGACAACTGTCCAAACAGCTCTGGCCTACACACCCTACCGGCTCAGGCCCCTGGAGACAAACCTGAGGACTGTACTTGCCTTCTCCAAGGGAAATATATGTGCCCATTCCAATGGCCACAACCCTACTAATAGCATAAACCTCCAAAGGCCCTGAGGCCATCCCAATAGTTGTGGCTTCCCAGGACAAACAGGGGCAATCTGAGCCCATCGGAGCACCAACCTGCACTCAGACCCGTAGACGGATGTCCCCAGAGGTAAAAACAAAAACGAACAAGCCCTTAGGCACTAATTGGATCCATTTCTTTGGTTTCCAGGCATCTCTCCTCAGAGGCCTGGATTTCCATACCAGCATATGGCTGTTTCTTGACTCACCCATCAGAATAAATCTCATCTACACATGGGAAACATGCACGTTGGAGCTGTGTCAAAGCCTCTGTTTAGGAGAACCCTTCAGGGCCCCAGTGCCACCGCTTCATTCCAAGGGCTCCATACACACAAACACATATTAGGACATATCCACTGGAGATTCCATTTCAACTCAGCCTCCTCGGTTGCTCCCCCACATCCAGCAGATCTAACCTGTCTTGTTGCTTGGAGACAATTGGAATGCGAGGTGGGCTACCCAGCCATCCATCCTTAGAACCCTGCTCGGAATCGTTGGCCTGGAGCCAACGAACAGGTCTCAATTGTCCTGCAGAAGAATCTTTGCAGTTTGGAGCTTCTCACAACTCCCATCGTGGGAAAACACCCATGGCCTCGTGATCCAACCCCCCTTCAAGAAGGGGCCATCAGGGACAGAAAGTCCAACCTGAGCGATCGTGTGATCCTTGCCCTGACTTCAGATGCACGAGATCTCGATTGAGGTCTGTAGATTGTGCCTGCCATATCCTCACCCAGAAACCTAGGCCTAGCTTGGCTTCTCAGACTTCAGTCCTCAGACTACTGACCCACAAGCCCTCCAGTTTGGCAATCCAGAACTACAATGCCGCACTCTGCCTGCCCTCCAGAAGAAAAACATTGCCCTCTTGGGCCACCCAGAAACCACAAATGAGGATCAACCTGCACGCCATTCGGAAGTACCCCAAATATATAGGCTGACCTGGGCACTATTGCCCTTTCTGACCCAGCCTGAGCCTGGACCTCCTGGCCCCACCCAGACAGCTGGCCTCACACTGAGCACATCGGACCCGCCATGGCCTTAGGTTGTCATCTCTTCTCAACCTCGGTTTCCAGGCTTCAGAACCTAGACCCGATCCCCAATCACTGCCCTGGTTTGAAAATGAGGCAGAAATCAGAACTCTTTCCCCATGGCAAGAAACCTTGTGGTTGGCATGTGGTCCAACGTTCAGTGTAGTAGAAACCAGTGTGGCCCATGAGGCCCCGCCCATGCTTGCGGGCCACATTGGTCACAAACACACATTGTGACCCTCAGCCTGAGCCCAGGCTTCACAGAAGGCCTCTCAGTGGCTGGATGAAGAGACAGCATATTGGGCCTGCCATGCCCCTAGGCCCCAATTTTTAACCATAGTTCGGGTTGTCCCTTCACTCTTCCCCAGGGCTCTGCTTTGGAATTCCTCTTTTGGTGGGACACCTGAGGTAACAAACCTGAAAGGAGTCCTCCCATCCCACAGAGTGACGAAAATCTATTGGGATCGGTCCAAATCCACAGAGAAAGATTTGTCCATGGCCCATGAGGCTTCCCCAACATTCCACGGCCATCGCTGATACAAAATCCAGAGACAAAAGCCTGAGCAAGCGCGTCAGACTCGCTCATTCTTCATATTCTGAAGAGTTCTTCTCATGGTTTGTAGATCGGGCGTGCCATACCTACGTCCCCAAACCTAAGCTGAGTTTGTGTTTTCAGACTTCTGTCCTCAAAGTCCTGGGCCACACTCCCTCCAGGCTGGGGCCCCTGGAGCCACACATTAGGACTGCGCCCACCCAATCCATGGGAATTCTGCCCATTCCATTGTCAAAAATCGTACAATTAGATGAACCCACCAAAGTCCCTGTGGCCATCCCAGTAGTGTAGGTCGCCGGGACAAAAAAGGGCGGTTGATACCAGCTGAGCATCTACCTCCACTCATACCATAGATGGATGTCCCCAGAGAAGAAGATTGAACCAGACAGGACCCGAGGCCATTATCGGATCCATTGCTTTGGTTTACAGGCATGTCTCCTCAAAAGCCTGGGTTCCAATACCAGCAGAAAGGATTTCCTGAGGCACCCATCAGAACAAATCTCGTCTCCACAAGCAAACTTGTGCATGGGAGCTATGTCAAAAGCTTAGGAGAATACTTCAGGGTCCCGGTGCCACCGCCCCATTCCAAGGCCCTCATGGACACAAACACACATTAGGACCCATCCTCAGGAAAGTCCATTTCAACTCAGCCACCCCGGTTGCTCCCGCAGATCCAATGGATCTAAACTGTCTTGTTGTGAGGAGACAATTGGAATGCGAGGCGGACGTCCCAGGCAAACATCCTCCAATGGTGCTCTGGAGTCATTCCATATGGGATGTTCTGGAGCTGTCCATCAGGTCTCAATTGTCCCGCAGAAGGAATCCTTGAAGGGGGGATCCCACATCTCCCAACGTGGAAAACCTCCATGGCCTCAAGATTCCGCTCCCTTCATGAAGGGGCCGTCATGCACAGAAACTCCAACCTGAGCCAACGTCTGATCCTCGCCCTGACTTCAGATGCATGAGATATTGGTTCAGAATTGCAGGGGGTACCTGCCGTGCCCTCACCCTGAATCCGAAGTCTAGCTTGTGTTCTCAGTCTTCCGTCGTCACTCTCCTGGCCCCGACGCCCTCAAGTTTGGCAATTCCGGAGAGACAATGAAGCACTCTGCCTGCCCTCTAGAAAAAATATATTGCCTAATGAGCTGCCCAGGCAGCTTAAATGAGGATCAACCTACCGGCACTCGAATGTACCCCAAGTTATATAGTCTAACCTGGGCACTAATGCACTGTCTGACACAACCTGAGCCGGACCTCCTGACCAACACCCAGACAGCTGATGGCACACTGAGCACATCAGACCCGCCATGGCCTTAGTTCATCATCTCTTCCCTACCTCAGTTTTCAGGCTTCAGAACCTAGACCTTATCTCCAAATCAATGCCCAGGGGTGACTGTGATGCAGAAATCAGAACTCTTCCTGACCCATGGCAAGAAACCTTCTGGTTGGCATGTTGTCCAACGTTCAGTGTAGGAGAAAACAGCATTCACCCTGAGGCCCCCGCCCATTCTTGAGTGCGACGAGAGCATAAACACGCATTGTGACCTCAGCGTGAGTCCTGTCTCTAGTAAGTCCTCTCGGTAGCTGGACCATTAGATGTCATAATGGGCTTGACATGTCCCTTGGCCCCAATTTTTAACCAGATTTCTGGTTGTCCAGTCGCCCCTCCCCAGGGCTCTACTCTGGAATCCTCATTTGGTGGGACATCTGAGGTTGAAAAACAAAACAAAACAAATAAACAACAACAACAAAAACAGACTTCTTCCATCCTCAGAATGACCCCAAACTCTTTGGACGGGGCCGAACCCCCAGAGCGTAAGTCTCGTCCATTTCCCATGAAGTCACCCGGAAATTTTACGACCATGAGTGACACGGTATCCAGAGACAAAAACTTGAGCAAGAGCCTCACACTCGCCCTTTTTCATATCCTGAAGAGTTCTCCTCATGGTCTGTAGATCAATCCTGCCATACCTATGACCCGAAACATAAGCCGAGTTTGTGTTTTTCAGACAACTGTCCAAACAGCTCTGGCCTACACACCCTACCGGGCTCAGGCCCCTGGAGACAAACCTGAGGACTGTACTTGCCTTCTCCAAGGGAATATATTGTGCCCATTCCAATGGCCACAACCCTACTAATAGCATAAACCTCCAAAGGCCCTGAGGCCATCCCAATAGTTGTGGCTTCCCAGGACAAACAGGGCAATCTGAGCCCATCGGAGCACCAACCTGCACTCAGACCCGTAGACGGATGTCCCCAGAGGTAAAAACAAAAACGAACAAGCCCTTAGGCACTAATTGGATCCATTTCTTTGGTTCCAGGCATCTCTCCTCAGAGGCCTGGATTTCCATACCAGCATATGGCTGTTTCTTGACTCACCCATCAGAATAAATCTCATCTACACATGGGAAACATGCACGTTGGAGCTGTGTCAAAGCCTCTGTTAGGAGAACCCTTCAGGGCCCCAGTGCCACCGCTTCATTCCAAGGGCTCCATACACACAAACACATATTAGGACAATATCCACTGGAGATTCCATTTCAACCTCAGCCTCCTCGGTTGCTCCCCCACATCCAGCAGATCTAACCTGTCTTTGTTGCTTGGAGACAATTGGAATGCGAGGTGGGCTACCCAGCCATCCATCCTTAGAACCCTGCTCGAATCGTTGGCCTGGAGCCAACGAACAGGTCTCAATTGTCCTGCAGAAGAATCTTTGCAGTTTGGAGCTTCTCACAACTCCCATCGTGGGAAAACACCCATGGCCTCGTGATCCAACCCCCTTCAAGAAGGGGCCATCAGGGACAGAAAGTCCAACCTGAGCGATCGTGTGATCCTTGCCCTGACTTCAGATGCACGAGATCTCGATTGAGGTCTGTAGATGTGCCTGCCATATCCTCACCCAGAAACCTAGGCCTAGCTTGGCTTCTCAGACTTCAGTCCTCAGACTACTGACCCACAAGCCCTCCAGTTTGGCAATCCAGAACTACAATGCCGCACTCTGCCTGCCCTCCAGAAGAAAACATTGCCCTCTTGGGCCACCCAGAAACCACAAATGAGGATCAACCTGCACGCCATTCGGAAGTACCCCAAATATATAGGCTGACCTGGGCACTATTGCCCTTTCTGACCCAGCCTGAGCCTGGACCTCCTGGCCCCACCCAGACAGCTGGCCTCACACTGAGCACATCGACCCGCCATGGCCTTAGGTTGTCATCTCTTCTCAACCTCGGTTTCCAGGCTTCAGAACCTAGACCCGATCCCCAATCACTGCCCTGGTTTGAAAATGAGGCAGAAATCAGAACTCTTTCCCCATGGCAAGAACCTTGTGGTGGCATGTGGTCCCAACGTTCAGTGTAGTAGAAAACCAGTG